>NW_019154105.1:51191118-51207742 GCF_002288905.1 Enhydra lutris kenyoni | reverse complement strand
TTGTAATAGAGCTTGAAGTCCGGAATTGTGATGCCACCAACTTTGGCTTTCTTTTTCAATATTGCTTTGGCTATTCGAGGTCTTTCCTGGTTCCATATAAATTTTAGGATTATTTGTTCCATTTCTTTGAAAAAAATGAGGATTCTCTTTTAAAAGTATCTTCTTTTAGAGAGATTTTTAAAAACAAGGTTGACAAGGAAATTGCTAAAAATTGGGATTTACTTTGGCAAAAACAAGATTCCCCTCACCTCTCACCCCTCCCACCAAATTTCATCCTCACATAATGGTGACAAATAGGACCTATTTCTCTTGTGGGTTCTGCATTTTCCCAGATACCCAGTGGCTACTTAAGAAATGTTCTAGATGACGACCAGAATAATTATATTCCTTACAGTAATGCTCACAGTCATTCTGCTCCAAGAGAAAAACCTCACATTGTCTATCACCTTTCCTACTGCGTTTTAATAATGGCTGGATGATATTGTGTTATTTTCCAGCTCTATAATGGCAGCCAAATTCAACCAAGTTATATGGGAATACACTGGCCCAGACAAGGAAGTCATGCCTATACGGGTAAAGAAACCGGTGCCCTAAAATCTCGGTAATGACGGTATTAACTAACATTTAATAAGCCCACTAGATGATAGCTACTTTAAGTGCTGTACATGTAATTGCCTTGGATAAGCACTTTATACGTAATTGTCTCATTTAATTCATACCACTCAAAGCAAAGGGGCCCCCAATATAGAAAAATGTGCTTACTTTTCAAATATAATTTTGTTAATACCTCAGAATTTTAAAAAGCATTTATTTTAAAAATATATATTGAGAATGGGTTCATTTCAAGGCACTTTCCTAAGGACAACACAGAGTGCACTGCTTCTCAAACCCGAATGTCTAAACAAATCCCTGAGCATCTTGTCACACTACGGGTTCCGAGTCTGTCAGTCTGGGTGCGGCCTGGGATTCTGCATTTCTCATAAGCTCCCAGGTGATGACTATGAGTTTGAGGACCACCTTTTGAGAACAAGGACAGAGTCTATACTTAAAGCAATTTTGAGGGCATAAAACCCAAAGGGCTATGTCATCATGGTCCTGAAGAGTCAATTAGTAACTACAACTGAGGAAGTCAGGGTTGGCTTTGTCAAAAGAATTGCATTTGATTGGGGCCTTGAATAACAGGTAAAAGTAAGTGGAAGGGAGGTTTGCTTGATATGTTCTCATAAGTTAATTCTTTTTTAGAAAAGATGTAGAATAGTTCCTAAACTGTTGGGACATCTCTATGGCTTTTGGCTCTCTCAGAACAGAACCAGTAGGGATCTGTATGTTTTACTGGTGTCTCCTGCATTTGAAATTCTCTACCAGTTGTTCTTACTCTAGTCTAGTCATTGAAGCACCTACCCACATTAGGGCAGGTGGTGACTGAAAAGTATGATGGAGTCTATGTGGTACCTAGTATTAATGATGCAAGCAGCCCCCTCCCCCTTTTAGTTTATTTTAAAAAGATACCATTTTATGATTTGTATAACTACAATTATGTTTCTAATGGGACTTTAATTGATTTTGAATCCAATTAAAGAAAACCTATTTTTAAAGCATGTCTCAGTGCTGCCACTAGAAGTCACGCCAGGCTGGCACCATATAAGTCATCGGAGCATAATTTGAATGCATTTGGTGTGATCAGCCAGGGGGATTTGTCAGTGACCTGTATTTAATGTTCTTTTAAAAAATTGTCTTCATGTGTTTTGTACTTCACAAGATTATGTCTATGCCCTAATGATTGATATAAATCATTGATATATAATTGATATAAATAACCATTTTTACTAAAGAGAGTTCTATCATCTTTTGGGTAAAAGTTATTGGTTCTAGTTTTGAGAAAGAGACATTTTTCTAGGACAGAGTGCCCCTTTGTCCATATATTGTGTCTGTAAATTATGATTCCCCCCCCAAGTCACATCTATTCTGAGCTCCTACAGAGGGCTGTTTCAGACCATTAAGTTTTTTCTAGACTTGGTTCAGTTACATTACTCACAAACCTAAACGTTTTAATGGTTCCTCCTTGTCTATTGAATAAACTCTACAATCATGGTCCCTCGCAGTATGGCTCAAACCTAAACTTAAATCAAATTCTAGTACTTGCTATCCTTCCCTCCCATCCCACATGCTGTACATTCATTGTTACTGCTCTCATTCTTTCTGCCTAGAATAAGCCCTTTAATAGTGTGGTTTGATAGGTTTTGAAAGACTAGTTAGAGCCAATTTGAAGTCATGTAGTGATTGGGAACAAACAGGGGAGTGGGTCAGTGACATGTAAAGAACAGGTAGCCTCTCCACTGCCCTCTCATTGAGTCTGTATACAGGTAGTTCAAAAGAGATGGAAAGTCCCAGAATTTTAGACAACAAGTCTAACAATACCACTGTGTAGCTACAACAAACAAATGCTCAAACCTTAAAGGCGGGTGGTCTGTGACCCAGTGGAACTTTTTACCCTTTGCATTTTTAAGTGCTGGGCTCAAGTAATGTTTAAAAAACATAGTAAAAGTGACATTTTTTGGTAAAGTAATCAGCATTAAGAAATGTCAACATACAGCAGTTTTGCCCTTTTTGAGGTGAGCCTTAACTGGAATGAAAATGTCTTTTGTAACTAATCCTTGTCTCAGCTGAGTCTGTTAGGCTAGTCATTCATAGAGACGCACATACTTCCAAGCTTTCTAACCCCTGCACAACCCCACATAGCCACACAACTACAATAGCTTGATTTGTTTTCCTGGTTCTCCTGCCACCAATATAGGCCAATGTATCCTGGAGCCTTGCTCTTTCCAAGGATGGGTTTGACATGTGAAGAGGCAAGTCCGTCCTTCAGAGGTAATCAAAGCTGTAGTTTGGAGAGAAGGCAGGCCATCACATATAGACAAAGAGAAGTTTCTGTTGTCTAGGAAAGCAAAGACCTCTGGACTCTATGGTTGTTCAAATCAGAGAGAGAAAAAGGGGGAAGAAAGGAGGGGGGGAGAAAGGACGGGGGAAGAGAAGAAGAGGGAGGGAGACAGTGAGAGGAAAGAGGAGAAGGGGAAACAGAGGAATGGAGGGGAGGAAAGGTGAGGAAAAAGATAGTGAACCACAGACATGAGTTCAGAATGTGTTGGCTTTCCTTTTGGGAGCAGTGCTGTAGTTGTGGCTCATGAAAATACTTAAGGAGTAGGAATTGAGACAGTCTGTTAGAGTCCCTCAAATTTCAGTGAAGACTAGAGATAGCAGTTTAGAATTCCCAGGCCCCATCAGGTTGTAGGGAAACACTGAGAAAACTAGGTGAGCAGGAGGGGTTTGGGGTGCTATGAAGATGGGCAGTTTGTGTGGATTGGTCACAAAAGATACCACGGGCCACAGTGGCACCTGTTAGGGCCATACCTAAAAGATTCCAGGGTATTCAGCCACACTTAAGTGGATTCTGGTACAGGACATCCTGTGGCCTCATGGAACAGTTAGAGCACAGTGAAGGCCATTGTAGCCTGTGAAGGAAAACAGACCTGACAACTGCTCCTACTGGTAATACCATGTTAGCAGCACCCTCTGGGATTTTAGATCAGGTCTAGGGGGAGTAAGAAAGGAAGAGTGTGGGCAGAGATCCTGAAAACAAAATAAAACAATGGACAAAAACCAAAAACACTCTGCAGATTTGTTTAAAACAAAAGAGAGGTAAACTAAAAGAGATTAAGATTCCATAAAAAATGATGGAGCAAACTTGAAATAGCATAATTGAATCTGTTGGCCCCCTAAAGGTAGAAATCAGGGCTCCTGAGCAAATTGAGTTGAGTCATAGAAAAATAGTTACATGAGTCAGCATGTAAACTTCAACCCACCCTGTCCTATTTCAAATGTCACTTCCTCCCTGAAATCTTTTCCATTCCCTCAGCTGAATGTTTTCTCGTACTCATAAAGAACTTTCCAATATAACCTACTTTTGTCTTGTCTCATAAAAATTGTTAATTTATAGATTCACGGATTAGCAGAATCAAATAGGATCTAACAGGCCATCATCTAAAACTCTATTTTCCCTCCCACAAGACAATACAATCCCTTAGGACAGAAAAATACTTCATTTGTTTTTATTTGGCTCAAAGAACCAGGGCAGATCTTTGATCATCCTAGGCTTGTACAATCAGTGTATGTGTGGCACATGATACAAACATATATGGTTTTCTCACAGGTAAAATAGAGATAATATCTCTTATAAGTGGACAATATTGACTCTTCCTTCAACTTACCTTAATTCCTGTGGAAGTAATTCACCTTTCTTGGTGACAGTAAGGACCAGGAAGAACAAAAAGGGAAGTTTTTAATTGTGTAGTGTTGGAGAGGAAAACTTTTCCTTTTCTCCTTCTAGGTTCTTTGGTTAATCTAACAATTAATAGACATAACACAGATTAACAAGAGAAAACAAATTTAATTGTGTACATATCGGAGCCCCATTAAAACTATGAGACTCACAGAAGTTACCAAAGGCAGCTTTTATATCTTTTAGACAAAGAAATGATAAGTGTGTGAAGAATTGACAATGACGAGAAATTTGGGCTTAGGATAGTAAATTGGTGAAGAAGTAACAAAGTTTCTTTATACAGCCTTCTCAGTCCTAAATTCCCTGTCTCTGATGATGAGGATGTAGGGAGGGTACCTTTCTCCTCATGTAGGGAGGGTACCTTTCTCGTGGGAGATTTATCACCTGTTTTCAGGGGGACAGGGAAAGGTCAGAGTGTCCTTCTTAACACTGGTGTCTCTCAGGTGATTTTAGTTCAAAATAATCAATATGTCAAAGTGGCATGTTCTTGGGGTGACATATTCTGTTCCCCATCAGGAACTTTGTTGATTTGTTGTTGTTGTTGTTGTTGAAACTCACCTGGGCTGTGCTGAGCCTAGTCAATCTGGGATTGAATGAATGGATTTCTAAAACTGACTTTGAACTTATAGGTTCAAGCAGGTAATGCTTAGATTATAAGAAAAGGGCTATTTTCTCTTTCAAAATTTTATTTAAATTCTAGTTAGCTGACATATAGTGTAATATTGGTTTCAAGAGTAGAATTTAGTGGTTTATCACTTACGTATAACACCCAGTGCTCAACACAACAGATGCACTCCTTAATACTCATCTCTCATTTAGCCCATCCCCCCCACACCTCTCCTCCAGCAACCCGAAGTTTGTTCTGTATAGTTAGGAGTCTCTTATGGTTTACTTCTCTCTCTCTCTTTAATTTTTAAACTTTTTTTTTTTTAAAGGAAAGGGCTATTTTTATTTCTAGTTAAAGCTTACTTCAGAATAAGCAGATCTACAGTATGCTGACTTTTTACCTCACGGTATTTGTAACAGTCTCTTTATTGTTTCTTTGTTATGTTTTCACCTAGAATTTCAGTGATGAACTGTATGGAGACTAACATAATAAATAAAGTGATTAAAAAAAAGAACAAAACTTGAAATTGCATAGGACAAGTAAGTTCTACTGGAACACAAAGAACTATGTTTTAGATTTGAGCCTTTAAGTTGTTCCTGCTGGGTATAAAAAGTCACAGATTTGTGGCTCCAATTGTGTTTCTTTTCTCTTTCTTTGCTTCTCTTTTCTCTCTTCTCTGAACTACCTATGGAGAGGTCAATGGTAGGATTCTGGAAGAGTCAATCTCTTGGTTCCATGTGGCTTCTTTATAGAGTTCTAGAGTCATTAGTTTTCCCCCTTCCCCCTTCCTGTTGTTGCACTTTAGTTCTAGACTTACTGGTTATGGAAGGTTCTGACAGTCATTTCTTATTACAGATTCCTGGAAACTGGCTCCAATCATGGAAGACTAGTGTGTTTGCTTAATAAACAGAAATTAATGGTGCTCTTGATCCATTGGAAAAGTTTCTATGAACAAAGCAGAAATTGTATGAGATCATTACAAACCCAAAGGGTATGAACTCACGAGAGATGGCTTTTATCTAGAATGTCTTCTTTTTGAAATCAGGTGAAAGTGGGAAGAATGCAAAGATCTGGGAGAGCAGAAAAACAGAGTTCAAGATGTGTTAGATGAACATAGAACCAGAACTCAGGAAATGGGTTTATCTCTGGAAACAGCAGAAAGAAAACTGAAGTAGAACCAAAAAATGAAGATAGAAAAATAGCAGGAATAGTTGAGAAGAGCTCTATAATCACAGAGCACAGGAGGCTCCCCAGGGTCTCACTGTTCTTAAAAGTGTCATTAGAAAAAAGCACAGAAAAGTTTGAGAATTTGAAATTCTAACTTGACTTCTAGTTTACGATTTTTGTCTAGGTAGAGTGACAAGAATATACTTTCTTTCAGTTTGTTAACTTGACTTATAACTTCTGAATGTTTAAACAATGGCATGAGGACATCCATTTGTAATCTTGCTCTGGACCCCACAATTTTTAGTGGTGGGCATGACAGAAAGCATATAATCTAGAAGTACCATTTTACTATCTCAGTATTATCTCTCCTGCTTTCCTTGGATGGTACCCACTGCTGGTCAAGGGAGGGTGTGTAACTTTACTCTTGAGGCCGGACATTGGCTTGTTCTCTAAATTGTGTGAATGTAGGGATATTGCTGTGATGATCTTGTGTGTCCTATTGACTTCTCAGTCTTTTGAGAGAAGAGGGCACACAGGAGACTGTATTGAACACATTCTTTGTATTGAACTAATTCCTGAAGGAATCACCTGCTTTCCAGGAAGTGCAGCTCTTGGAGGAATGCATCAGAGAGAGATGTATCTGGATGAAATGCGGCAGAATGAGATTAATTTGAAACCCTGATCTCAGAATTTTTGGATTGTAATATCATTGGACACTAACTTAGAATGAAAAAGAATTTAATCCTTGGACTGTAATGTTTTTCTAGGAGTGTAAAGATTTAGCTTAAGTCGGACCTCTTTTAGGCTTTGACATTGTACTGTTTTAGTACCTGTATATAGTTTCATGATGACTTTGTGTTAAGGGTTGAATTGTGTCCCCCCAAAATATACATTGGAATTCTAACACCCAGTACCTCAGAATACCATATTTGGAGATGGGGTTGTTGAAGGAATAATTAGTTAAAATAAAATAGGTCTTACTGCAGTATGGTGGATATAATCTTCTATGACTGGGTCCTTATAGAAAGAAGAGGGAGGAATGACAGAAAAGAGATCAGCATGTGATGACTCAGACACACAAAGGGAGAAGGGGAGAAGACATATGATGATGGAGACAGAGATTACAATGTAGCATTTATGCTAAGGAATTAAAGGATTGCCAGCATACACCAGAAACTGGAAGCAAGGAAGAAGAAATCTCCCCTACACATTTAGCGGGAACATGGCCAACACCTTGATTTCAGACTCCTATCCTTCAGCACTATAGGAAAATAAATTCCTGTTGTTTTAGGCCAACCAGTCTGTGGTAATTTATGACAGCAACCCTAGAAAACTGATACACTTTGTATAACTTTGGTAAACTCTATAGGATAATTTACTGGACAATATTTTGGATGGCAACTAGACTAGGAAACGAATTTGCGACTGTGGTGGAACTTGGTCTTGGTGTTTAATTAATTTATTGTTTTGATAATTTCAGAACCTTCTCTAAGGAAAAGCTCAGTTTCCCTCCAGCTCCTCTGAAGAGGTAATGGTATGGGGGAACCACCTCATGAAAATGGGAGTAAGAGTGCCCCAGATAAAATGATAAGCTTCCCCTAGTTCCATCCAGAGAGGAAGTTAGTTACATTCTGATTGTCATAGTTGGAAAAATATTAGAAAGTGTTCTCCACTCCTTAAATCTCCATGACCAGCAAAGTGAGGAGTTTTGTGGGGGGTGCAGGTTTCACCACACTTTCCAGAGGGGATCATATTAGAAGGCATGCTTCTGATCTTTCTCCACCAGTTACCCACTCCTCTCCTTTGGAGAAGTGTGACTTTTCTGACACTGAGATTAGGAAGAGGATGCTGAACATGTGTAGATAAATCCATTTCCAGTTTCTCCTTTTGGATTGCCTACAGCAATCTGCTTTTCTGCTTTGGTCTTCCATATAATTAGTGCATGTAGATCAGGGTGTAAGCTTGGTTTCCAAAGGATGGCCTTGAGTTATAGCTTTTTCTACTAATAATGAAAAAGTCATGTAGTTTAAAGTTTCTGAGTAATGGGGTCTGATCTGCATACCTACATTTTCCCTCAGGTACTTTTTCCAAGATCTAGATTTGTGTGTGTGTGGGGGGGTAGTATTGAGAAGTTTTAATGTGCCTTCACACTGAAACCAGCTTCTCCCTTCCACCTTTACCCACAATGAATGAGATGCTTGTCTTCCATCTATCTAACTTTTCTGTTTAGTTCTTATTTCTGCCTGCCAGTCCTTCCTTCCTTCCTTCCTTCCTTCCTTCCTTTTTCTCCATTCTTAAAAAACAAGTGCCAGAAATAGATTTTATTTATTTATGACCCCAAAGCCAAATATATAGTAAAGAGTTTATTTACTATAAAGTGTGATAACAATATAGGGGAAACATTTATGTAGTGAAAAACATCATCGAATTTGGAGTCAGCCCTGAATTCAAATCCTGATTATTTGGCTAAGTAGTTATTGACCCCACTATTTAACCTATCTGAGCCTCCGTTGTAAAATGTCAATAACAAAATGTATCTCACAGGATTATAAAGATTAAATGATCTAAGATCTATAACCTACTTCATTATGTCTGTATCACTAAGGTTGGCATATAGTAGAACTCTATGCGTTATTTTCCTCATTTCTCTCCTCTTGAACAAGTTACATTTATCTTCCCCCTCCACTTCCATATATACATCTTCCGTACATTCATAACCCTATTTCACTTCATCATACCCATCTGACCTATTGCTAAAGAAGGAACATGTTTGTTGGGAATGCAGATGATCTAGTACAGTATCTATCATCTATACACTGAATGAAAATTAGGCTGATTTATATTTTCCTTACCAGACAGCCCCATTGAAACCCTGGCTTTTTCCTTATGATGTCCCTGCATTTTAGAGTGTGACAAAAATAATTAAAAACAATCTAGTCTTCTTATTTGTAGAATTATGGGACTGTATCATAAAATTGGTTAAAAACCTTTTGTTACAAAACTCTATAGTTATATAAAAGTGCCACAGTGTTATTGCTTTTGAAACTATTTTGTTTGGGGTGCTTCCTCCACATAATTTCCCTAATAAATAGCCAAGGCTTATGTTTATAGTACTTTTATATTTTCTTTCATTCTATATAAGAATAGACAAAAAAGGAATTATTTTCCTTCATCAGCAAAACCACAAAAAGTATGACCTCAGTGGGTTATTATAAAACCACATGGAAGCACAAAGAAGTCTATTTAAATATGCCATTGTCTTGGATTAGGCCTGTATTGATTAATTATTTCATTCAGTTCACATTTATTGAGCTCAATTCTACCAAGTCCAATAGCTACTGGGGCCATGGAGATGAATGAGGTTTGTTCCCTGCTCCTACAAGGCTTCTGATCAAAAAAAAAAAAAGAGTAAAAGAAAGTGTAGATGACCACAGAAAGCATATCACCTTGATATTAGTTCATGCTCAATTAGAGAAGCAGAACTAGTAGGAGATACACAGTAAGAGATTTATTGCAAGGAATTGGCTTATGCAATTGTGGGCACTGTCTAGACAAGACCTAGATCGGTAGGATGTCGTCAGGATGGGCCGCTGGAATTCACGTATGACAGACAAAGCTGCTGAGCACAGGTGGAAATTTCACTTCCATCAGGGAGGTCCCAGTGGCAATGTGGGCCTTTCAGTGGACTGAGTCAAGTCCACCCAAATTATCTAAAACAAATTCTCTTACTCAAAGTCAACTGATTATGGACTTTCATCTTATATACATTATACTTGCAGAGCAACACCTAGATTACTATTGGATTGAATAACCTCAGGCTAGCATCAGCCAAATTGACACATAAAACCGATCAGAACAATCATCATTTGCAAAATCCTCATGAGTCAGAGATCTAATGTAGAGCTCTTCCAAAAATCACACACAACTTCTGTTGAGCAAATATTTCGAGAATCTGTTACCTAAAGTGCTAACAATTTTACCTTGAAATGATAATCACTAGTTTTACCGTATCTTCAGAGGTTCAGGACTTGCTGCTATTATGTCTCTAGATAAGAATTAGGTGGAGAAATGAGTTTTATATTGCTCCCTCTAATCCATGTGTGTAGAGTAGGAGAAAAATACAAGTATATAATATTTTAAAAAGTAAGAAATATAAATGCCCTCTTCTAATAAAACATACTCCTTTGTTATTAGGTTCACTGGATGTTCCTGGGTCTGCTGTTCCTAAGGCAGGTTCTACAGAACATAGTCTCTTAAGATGAAATGCCTGTTTGCACTATCATTATCTATATAATTATTTGCATTTATATATGCATTTATATACAGACATATTTTATAACATATGTAAATATATGCAGATACTTTTATATACAAATAAGTATTTTATAAATTTATGCATTATCAGTGTGTGTATATATATATTTACATATATAAAAATTTCTGTAGCCAAATGCATAGGGAAAATGTTGGAGCAAGTTTTAAAATTCTTTGCTGCTTGATTTTTCAGAATCTTCAATACGTTTACATCGTTGTCATCTTCAAGAGTGAGATCTGTAAGTTAGCTCCAGACAAACTCATTTGACCATGAGACACCTTTATTCATGGGCTGGTTTTTTGGATTATTATTCATTCCAGTGCACCTTTAGAATCTGTGTAATAAAGTATTCTTTATGAGATGGGGGATGGGAGTGAAGCAGCTATTCAAATTCAACTGAAAGTTCTGTAAAACTCCTGAGAGGTGGAAGACAGCTTCAAGGTTGTCAAGTCCAGCCACTCACCTAATGGATAATACTTTTATTTTCCTTTGATCACATAGCTGGTCAATACTTCATGTAGAAAAGAAACTGCAGAGTCTAACAACATGATCCATTACATTGTCTCTATCATTATTCTGATAATACCATTTATCATTGTCAAAGGTCTCCAACAAAAATGTTTCTAAAAAGAAAACCAATGGACTAAGACCAGAAGCAGTGCCATGTGAGCATGGACCACCAACCATTAATTGAGGGTCTCTTGTAAGCAGGACATACAGAGCTCGCCACTGTCTACCTGGAGAGATGGCCATGCCCCAAAATAAGTAATATATTACATCACAAGCCTTGTCCAGTTATAAACAAATTGGTAGAGAAACCATGCGCAAATGAGGCCATTTCTTCTATCTATAGAATTGCAGGGCTGAGGGACTTTACAGAGGTTGTAACTTTTGAGACTGCCTCCTTTGGTAAGTAAGACCTAACCAAATTGAGTAAAACATGAAGGGAGTTCCACACTACAGTGCAATGAATGAGGGAAGACCTGGGAATGTCAGAGATTCAGGGATGAATTGGGGGATACAGTGTTAAATGGGATCAGAGCCCAGGATGAGTGTGGTATGGGGGATGGGAGATGTTCTGGGTTGGACTGTGTCCCCCCTATAAAATTTATACATTGAAGTCTTTGCCTCCAAGATCCCAGAATGTGACCTTACTTGGGAATAGGGTTTTTATAGAGTAATCAGGTGAAAACGAGGTCAGTCCAATACAATATGACTTGTGTCCTTATAAAAGATAAGAAAAGGAGATTTCCAAACAGACCCAAATAGGTGGTATGAAGGGACACAGGAAGAAGACAGCCATCTATTAGCCAAGGGGAGAAGCCTGAAACAGAACCTTCTCTCTCAGCCCTCAAAAGAAGCCAACACTGTCAGCACCTTGACTTAGGACTTCCAGCTTTCAGAACTGTGGGACAGTAGATTTCTGACATGTAAGCCACAGGGTCTGTGGTTTGTCATTCGGGCAGCCCTAGGAACCCAATACAGGAGTGAAGCAGGAGTGTAAATTGAGGCTAGACCTTGAGGGCCCTGCAGTCGTGTGTTTAGCAGTCTGAGCAGTGGGGACCTCCTGAAGTCCTCAGAGATGCAGCAGCCTGTTAGGAGGTATGTTAACAGGCTAAGTGTGCAGCAGGAAGTGTGCAGCAGGAAGCCGGGGCCCGTGCTTCCTCCATGGGCCAGGTGAACTAGATCACGGGCCTAAATTAGTTCGGGAGCTTTGGGCAGGGTTTGCAGAATGTTGCCTTGGCAAACCTGAGCAACGACAGAACATTGCTAACGAAGAAGGAGAAATCAAGACAGCCACCAGTTTCATAGCCATTTCCTGCTGACACTGAACACAAATGGGTAAGAATGCCTAGGTCCAAAGACAGTGAATATAAGCCTCCTGTGGCCCCTAAGGCTTTGCAGACGTGCCCTTGCCCCTCCTCCTTCATGCACTGTCGGTGGCTTCCTTTGCGATCCATCAGTGAAGGTGCCAAATTCATTTCAGCCAGGCCTTTGCCTTTGCCAGTCTCACTGCCTGGGAGACTCCCCCATCATCATTTCCCATCATCACCACCTGAGTGGGTCACTCCCACCTTCTTGGCATCGGTACCCATATCACCTCCTTAGAAGAGTTGCACCCTTTCCCCAACACTCTGCCTCCTGGGTCCTTGGAGACCCCACCCTGTTTATTGTTCTTCATAGCTCTTCTGCCCTGTAATCAGATTGTTCTTTTCTCTTGTGTTAACTGTCAACTCTCTTCAACTTCACACTCCCTGCTCATATACAAACTGGTATAGGGACCTTGTCTATTTCCTTCTACTGCTTCTCCCTGGAGCCCCACACAGTCTCCAGCATGTAGCAGGTGCTCAGTAAATAGCAGTTGGATAAATGAATGAAGGACTGCGTTTGAAACTGAAGTATATCTTTGCAATTTTCTGAAAGTTGAAACCACTTCCGCTTCATAGCATTTCACTTTCACTCAAAAGGAATGATATTCTGGTTAACAAGTATACAATTAAAGTGATCATTTCTAATAATTCTTAGAAAATTACAGGAATTTCATGGTGATGTAACAACACATAGCAGTGAGTTATGGAAGAGGTGAGTTTTTGCTTTCATATTTTATCATTCAAAGTATCTTAAATCATTTAATATTTTAAATTTTTTGCCTAAAAATCTGAACAAGACACTGGGAAAGGAGTTTTGTGATTATCCCTGTTATTTACTTTCCTCCCTTCAGCAATAGAAGCCTCTGATTCACAGTGGGTTGTACAACAGCAAAGAAGGCATCCTCTGACCTTTGGGTCGCTTAAGCATTTAAACACCTGATGGCAATCTTTCATTAAATTTGATGTAGCAGCATCAAATCCTACCATGCTGGCAGGTAGGAGAGAACACAATTTGTTTTTTCTTCAGCAGCCTTCATACCAAATATCTGAAAACGTTTCCCGGTGACAGACAAAACCGAGAACTTAATGTTTTTTCCAGATGAGCATGGTGGTTTTCATCGAGGGAAAATGATGTGGGTGGATGAGGTTAATGAAAAGTAGAGAAAAGAGGAAGGGAAAATGAAGTTTATGCATGGTCCAGATACATTTAGGGACTTGGGCAGACTACTTAGAGGGAGAGCAGGATGTGATGCTAATGGGCAGGAAACGAGTTCCGGGAGATTTATGTTGTGTTAAAATGCAGTATAATCTGGTGAGCCAGTGTTCCCTCCCTTCTTCCTCCTTCCTTGGCTTCTCCCCACTGCTTTCCACTTGCCTTGGGCTCGGAATAAAAGATACAGTTTTGGGAGAAGGGTGGATATTTCTCCCCATCAAGAATAAAAAGGGAAGAACTGAATAGGAAACCTTTCCTGTAGCTCCTGCCCATTCACCAGGTCAACATTTTCTGTGACCTTGAGATATAATATTAGTTAATAATGAGCTAGATTTTATCAAGCACCTACTATGTGCTATGATCTTGTGCCCTAGTCTTCACATAATGAAGAAATGAAAGTAGAGAGAAGTTAGTCATTTTGGTGGTTAGGTGGCAGAGTATGGATTTGATGTGAAGCACTCACCACTAAACATACGGCCCTCCGCTGTGCTCAGTACCTGCTTATCCCAACCACTCCCCAGCATGATATGCCATTGTGGTGCCGAGGACTCCCTGAAGAGGCTCAGCCTCAGCATCTCCTGGGCAAGACCTGTCCTCGCGGCTGCCTAATGTCATCTCCTCTTAGGTCGCTCACCACTAGCACCATCACAGTTCGCTCAGGACTGAACTCTGCCTCACCTCACCCAGGTCCTCCTGTGTCAAGAAATAATGCCTTGTCTACCCAGGCCAGACACAAAAACTCAGGAGTCATCCCTGAGCATTGCCTCGGCCCCTTGCCATTAATCACATGCAAATAATCACAAAGTCCTGTCCCTTCCGACTCCCTATGTGTAACACATCTGACCCCATGTTTTCATCCCCGCCAGCTTAGATCAAACCACCATCCCCAGGACCACTATAATAATCTTTTTTTAACTCTTTGTTTTTATTGTGAAACAAAATGTACGCTCACACACATGCGCACACTCGCATGCACACACACATATTTTATTTTCTATAATAGAGTTGTGTAGAGGACTTGAAACTATTGTTTGAAAAATAACGAAGTTACATCCTTTAATCTACCAACCAGTTTAAGCCTTAGATTATCACCAATGCCTTTGAAGTGTCCTTGATTACATTCATTCTCAACCCCTGAGAAAACCACTATCCTGCGTTTTGTTAATGACCTCCCTGCCTTCTGTATAGTTTTGTCATACGTATATGCATCTCTAAATTATACTGTAATATGTTGCAATTTTGCTTGGTTTTAAGATGTAAAAAAACAGAGTCATAACCTGTTTTATTGCAGCTTGCTCTTTTCATCAACATTAATATTTTCAGTTATTTAAAAATTATCTATACAGGGTTGGCAAACTGTAGCCCATGTTCCAAATGTGTCCCTCTGTTTATGTAAATAAAGTTTTATTTCAAATGTTTAAAGTTAAGTTTTATTTAAAGCCATATTATCTGTGGCTGCTTTTTGCTACAACGATATTGAAGAATTGCAACTGATACCATATTGTCTGCAAAGCCTAAAATATTTCATATCTGGCTCTTTGTGGAAGATGTTTGCTAACCCCTGCTGTAAAGAGATCTTGCCCGTGAGCATTAGGAGGCATGCATAAGAACATTCACAACTTTGTTTATAAGAGTAAAACCGTTGAAACAACTCAAAGCTGAGCAACAGGAGAAATAGCTGTATTGTGGTATATTTATTCTATGAAGTACAATACAACTATGATAATCAAGTAGCTACCTAAATTAACAAGAAGAGAGCTAGAAACCATAATAGTATGGTTTTCATGGCCCTAAAGAAAATATTATGATCCCATTTGTTGAAATTTCAAAACCAAGCAAAACTATAATATACTATGTATAAACATACATATGTGATAAAACTATAAAGAAAAACAAGGGGATAATTACCACATTACAGAATAGTAGTTTTCCTGGTAGGAGTTACAGTCAATCAAGGATATGTGTGTGTATCTTACCCAAGTTTGTGATTTATTTCCCCCCCTGTTTGAGAATTCTTCTGATGAACAAAAGTTTATAATTTTCACAGTTAGATTGGTCATTCCTTTTTTTCTACAGGTTGCTCACCTGTGTCTTATTTTTAAAAATCTTTCCTTAAAAATGAGCATGCTTTTCTAAGTAATTTTTAAAATTTTATATATTTCTTTATACTTTAATTTTTGCCTATTTTATTTTATTTAAGTACATTTTATTTTTATTTTTTCCTGTATAGATAACCACTTGCCCCAATATCTCTTACTGGATAGTCTTCCCTTTTCTCACTGACCAGCAACACCCACTCTTTGATCAAATTTTCATGTATGCAATGGGTCTGATTCTGGGTGCTGTACTCGTGCCACTGACTTTAATAGACGTTTTAACTAGGTCTCCCTAGTTTCATATTGTGTTCAAATTATTCACCACTCAGAAGCTGGGGTGATCTTTAAAATGTATATGTGGATATGTGTGTGTGTGCATAGTGTAGATGTATTTGTATCTATGTATGTGTGCATGTGTTATTCAAGACTTCTTTGGAATTATTTATTTCTCCCTTGTTATTTCTTAACACTTATAAAACCTTCCCCTATACATACTGTCACTTTCTTTCTTTCTTTTTTTAATATTTATTTATTTATTTGAGAGAGAGAGAGAGTGGGGAGAGGGGCAGAAGGGGAGAAGGAGAGGGAATCTCAAGCAGACTCCCTACTGAGTGTGGAGCCCAATTCAAGGGGCTGGATCCTCAGAACCTGAGATTATGACCTGAGCTGAAATCATGAGTCAGGCACTTAACCAATTGAGCCATCCAGGCACTGCAACATATTGTTACTTTCTCTTTCCATCATCTCTAACTATAGATAAAGGAAATGAGGCTTAGAAAAGTTAAAGGAACTTTTCATTGTCTCACAGAAAAAGAAGCAGAATCTGGGTTCATACCTGCCTCCAGAATGCAGGATGCCCTTACTCAAGAGTTTTTCTTGAAAGTACTCTCATTCCACAGTCTTTCTTTCCCCATTTTCTCAAGTGTTTGTCTACTTTTCCCTGAGTGAATCAATTCTGTATTTAGGGTTTTTGTTTTGCCTTCTTTCTCCCTCCCTTCCTTTCTCTCCCTGCTTTCCTT
>NW_019154105.1:51126185-51191108 GCF_002288905.1 Enhydra lutris kenyoni | reverse complement strand
CTTCCTTCCTTCCTTCCTTCCTTCCTTCCTTCCTTCCTTCCTTCCTTCCTTCTTCTTTCCTTCCTTCCTATCATTAACATTTTTCTCCAACTATTCTGAGTGTCCCTCCTAATTTTTCTTTTCCTTTTCTGGGTATTTTGCACAAAATTGGCTTTTCCAAGGCTTTTGGTTCATTGTTAAAGAGTCTGCATATTTTTCCTTTAATGCATCGAGCATCTTCTGCTTTATTTCAAGACCCCTTTCCTTGTGCTCCAGCCCCTAACAAAGCCTGTACTGTGTCTTCCTTTTATTTTCCCCCTTGTCTCTAATAAGTTCTTGCCACATTAACTTCTCAGAGACAAACTCAGACCATCAGAGACTTTATACTATACCCTCAAATACAATGGTGTCCCAATACCTAACTTTCACTACATATAACTAAAAATAAAAGATTTATAAACAAGGCAAATATATATTTCAAAATGAAATCAAACATAATTATATCCTTAAATTAACATAAGCTCTTCATAGATTCTCTGACCTCTCTCTCTTTTTTCTTTCCTCCCCCAAATGATTACCTCTTCTCTGTTGTTTGCCCTTCGGCTAGTGGGAATCTGGCTGGCACTCTCCCTGACTTTGTAGGCCTGTAGCCATCCTTTAATTCAGTGGAGGCAGCCTTTGCCCTGCTGACCTTCTTTCTCCCCACTGCACTGTGCATGCTTCCTTCCCATCATATGTTTCTCTGTGTGGGGACCCTTTATCCACTGTACCAATGGTTATACTAAAATATTGCAGATCCTTAATCACCTAGCCCCAAACATTTCTTACCTGGGTCTCACGACCCTTTCTCTACACAGCAAACAGGATACCTTTAAATGTGCAAACTCGTTTGATCTCTTATATGCCCCTTCACATGTACGATAAAATGCATCTCTAAGCTCCAATTTACAATCAACTGCTTACATCTCCAACTTCATCACTCTCTTCATCATTTTCAAGAGCTGGTCTGAACAACAGGAACTTTTTCCTGACACAGGGCCTTTGCATAGGCTTTTTTTTTTCCCATTTAGCATGACTTTCTCTTGATTGTAAAGATCACTGACTCTTCTTGTTATTTAAGACTCAGCTTCAATATCTTCTCCATCAGAGTGGCCTTCTCTTCCTAGTCCCTCTAAAGAACATATTCTGGCATCTCACATCAACCCATCTTAAATTTCTGAAGAATCCTCGTTGGTATCTGATTTTTTCCTGCATGTTTGTTTATTATATATTTTGGCCCATTAAGATATCAGCTTTATAAGAGCAAGGACCTTCTCTCTTTTTTACTATTATCAAACAGGTGCTTAGAATAGTACCTGATATATTGGCTAAATGTATAAATGGACTTGATAAATTCTTCTCTTGTCATTTCTTTTAATTTCACATATTTATTCTCTAGACTAGATCCCATGATGATTACTAGAAAATCATAATGAAATCTATAAGTCCACATTATAACATGTAACAGGTAAGACTCTCTTCTGTTGTTTTAATTTCTGCAAACAATGATTATTTTCAACTTTGATCTACTAGTTTTCTCATCTGAAAAAGTGACATTGCCTTCACTTGGTTGGATAAATCAGAAAATCTAGGAATTATCCTTAATTCCTCTTTCTTCATTATGGCCCACATTAAGCCCATCACCAAGTTTACTGAACATGTTTAATTCACACATTATCTTCTTTCCCATGGTTACAACTCCAGTCCAATCTCCCATTAATTCTTGCCTAGATTCCTGCAATAATCCCTTCCTGGTTTTGCAAGCTTTGCTTTTCCACAATTTTTATCCAAACTATAGTCAGAAAATTATTTCTAATAATGCAACTCTACTGCCTCAGCTCTTCAGTATTTTCCCATCCATTAGGATAAAGTCCCAAGTCCTTAAAAGGAAGTACAATGCACGGCCTTCTTGGACACTGCAGCAACAGCTGCTCTTTCTTCAGCTGAGATGGTCATGTTGGCTCTTTCCATAGAGTGTCAGTCTTTAAATGGGAAGCTCATTTGGTCTCTAGAGCAATTCAGTGAAAGAGGCTGATGATGATTTTCCCCATTTTACAGATGGTAAATCAAGGCCTATTGCATTGATAGGTTTGGTCAATATCAGAATAACTGAGAAAGATCCTGAATTTCTCTTTCTTAATCAGTCAGCACATTTAGACAGTCATCAAATTCTACTGATGTCATTTCAGTGTCCCAGACAGTTAAGAGCAACTCTAGGAACCCAACCTCCTGATTCCTTGATCATCTTTAATTTGCATCTCACTGTCGCCTGACTTCTTTTTCCTCTGCATGTGTCCAGGACACCAAAAGGTCACTGTTCCATGCTAACCAGATCCTGGTTGCTTTGCAGATACACAAAATATTTCTATGTCTATAGAGCTAGAAGACAGTGGGGAAAATTGGAGGAAAAGTTAAGTTTTCTGCAGGATAAGGATCTTACCTAAGACTCTGATCATATTTCATTGACTTTATCTTGGCTTATATCAGCCACTTTCATAAGGGGATAAAAGATATACAACAATACTTTTTAGGTAAAATTTGTTGATGTCTTTCAATGTTTCAAACCTAGGTGTTTGGATTTTTTTCCTGTATCTTAATCAATCCTCACAACAACTCTGTGATGTACTATTATTATTTCCATTTTATAGATAAGGGGACTCAGGAATAAGGAGGTTAAGAAATTTGCCCACAGTCTCACAGGAAGTAGAGGAACTCATGTATCAACCTAGTTACTTTGTCTCTCAGCCCATGATTTTGTCTCAGTCTATGACATTCCAGAGCTTTCAACTGAAATAGAATAAAATCCCTTTTTACAAGGGTTTTATAGTTGGTGTGTAAAGGAGACCCATAAATACAAGACTGTGTGATAAGTATTATGATCCATTCAACATATCTTTCCAGTGACCGCTTTCAAGCGGATATTTTGTAATATGTTTTCATTTGCAGAGTATAGAGCAAGCAATATGTAGACAGAAGTTAGAGAATTTTGTTAACTGTATTACCTTGGGAGAGTTATTTAACTTTTCATTACGTTTTCCTCATAAATAAAACATGGATACCAAATACCTATTTCAAAGTTTTACTGTTGGTGTTGAGTAGATTAATGTGTATCAGATAGTCAGAACATGGTAGGCCAATAAGAAAACTTTTATGATTTGTAGGTATATTAATGAAAGAGCTGTGTATAAGGTGACAGATAAGCATGAAAAAAGAAACTATTAACCTGGCTTGAGGGAAAGGGAATGCTCCCCACAGCTCATGGAACCTTTGAACAGGGACTGGAAAGATGTCTAAGAATTATTTAGACTGAAAGATAGCCTATAATTTTATTCCTCTATTTGACTTATTAGCATTTATATTTCTCTCTGAGAACCACTCTTTCTTCAAAGTATGTGTGCTCAGTCCCATGTAGATCTGTTTGCTGCTAATATTCATCCTATTACCCCCAACACAAGCCTCCCAGATACCAATAGATACTACAGAAAACAGAGAAGAGAAATGGCATGAAAGCAGGCTCTGGCTAATGCCAATGAACCATTGGTTCAATCAAATATGAATCCTGTCAACCTCTTGACTTCCCAATCTGTGGACTAATACACAGCTTCACTGATAAAGCCCATTTGAGCTGAGTTTTCTGTTGCTTGCAATGGATCCTCCTCCTAACTGCAGGGATTTCTGGATAGGAGGGCTACATGTGCAAAGGCTCCCAGAGAGAAAGGAGAGAGCATGATGGGCTTGGAAATATTACATTGAGAAATGAGGCCAGAAGGTGGGTCAGTGCCAGCCTTTCAAGGGCACTGACTTCCATTTTAATGAGTTTGGACTCTAGCCTGTAGGCAGTGGGGAGCAACAGTTTTTGAGCAGAGAAGTGACATGATCAGATTTGCATTTTAGAAATATGACTCTGGTTGTGGAGTTGAGTTTGGAGAGGAGTAGCAAAGTCTGAAAGCAGAGAAAAGAGTTAAGAGTAACTATGATGGAATGAAATAAAGATAACCGTAGGAGAGCTAGAGGGGCAAGGGCCTGGTATGATTTTCTTTCTAGATCCATCTTATTATTACATACTTACTTTTATGGATTCTCCTTGGCTTTTAATTCTGGTTTTGCAGATGCCTCCCCAGTCACAGCTGCAGACTGGCAGACAGGGGACTCTTGTGCTCCAGGTGCACAGCAGAGCCTTCAAAATCCAAGACTTGAGACATAGAAGCCTTCTAACTTTTTAATATTCCCTTGCTGTACTTATTCCTACATCATGGTTGTGCTTTTCAGCTGGACATTAACAAATAGTACCAAAACTCCATGATCATCACAGACCACAGATGAGGAAGCCAGTTTAAATATCCTCTGAAATCCTAAATGAGTCCCTAGCTCTTTCCCTTTCAGAGCAGAGATGCCTCAGCAGGGAGTACCAAAATACTGTCATAAAATTCATGTTTATTGCCTCTTTTTCCCATACCAGAAAACCTCCAACTAGTTATCATGGAGTTAATTTTGCTTCCCACTCTTCTGAGATCTTTTCAATAAAAGAATGTTGGAATCGTATGGGGGCAGAGATACTTAAACAGTTGGGAGTTTTGTTTTTAAGTATATACTTAAAAAAAAAAAAAAGCAGGTCTTCATGTCCAGTTTCCTGGCACTATGCTTTCATTCATTGTACACAATTTGGTGCAAGTCTGAATGGTCAATTAAACATCTGTTAACAGGACCAGGGAAGAGTTCACTGTTCCATGAGTACGTACCACCTAGGCTAGTTTTGCTAGTCTCCTGCTGAACTACAAATTCATAGTTAGAATCACACTGGGGAACTTCTAGGAGTTTAGGCCAGGAAAATCCATGTCCAACCTTCTCCTTCCACTCCCATCTCTAATTAAAACTATTCCTGTGCCTTACCATGGGTAGATGGCACAGTGATATCATTTTAAATTTCAAAATTATAAGCACTGGAAAGGACCTTAGATATCATCTACTCCAGACTTATTAGTTAATGAGTTTGGTTATGTTAGCTGAGGCTAAAGATAACAGAAACCACATCCCAAAGTGTGGAGCTAGAACCCATTATGTAGGACTTGCCACAAAGGAGGTGCCCCAGGTCCTCATCTATAAGATGGAAATAATTATAGTATACCTCTCCAAAGGCCATTTGAGAATTAGGTAAGTTAATATATTTGAAGCACTTCAAATGCTTCTGGCACATATTAAGTGCTAAATTAAGTGTTACTTATTATGATGTGACTGTATGGAGACTCAGGTTTGCTGTGAAGTTATAGCATGGATGGGCTGGCTGGCTGAATGTTCAACTAGTTGAGCAAAGGTGAGTTTACTGCACAGGGCAGCAGTCACTTAACAAGTTTGTCAGAGCAAAGAAAGAGTGAATATTTCTTATATATTTATGTATCAATATAAACATAGAAGAGAAGACCACTCCAGAAAGAGAGACCTGTGTGGAGTGTCTTAGATGTTGTCCAAAAGAGGTGAGCAGATCTAAGCAAAGAGAAGCTGGAGCTATGGCTCTTAAAACTGAAGGAAATGAGTAAGCATTGGCCAAAATAGGGACAGAGTCACCTTGTCTATGAAATTGCAGGTGAGGTCTCCAGTGATGGAAGGACACTGAATGACTTCTGAAAGCATCACAAGAGAGTTGGTTGTGAACATCTGACAACTTCAGAAAAAGTCAATGACAAATCAACATGGTAGTGTCAGCTAATAAAATGTCCTTCTCCGTTTACTCTCTTCTCTCATTTTCTTCAACAGTGGGCTTTGGGGGAAGCCATCAGAAACTTTGAATTGCAAATTGGAGAAGAGGGAAAAGGTAAGTGGTAAGAAGACAATCTAACCCCTTCTGACCATAGGCTTTTTTTTTTTTTCTTTTTTTTATGGAGCAATCTGAGCTGGAGGAGAAGACACTTGAATTTTAATTGAAAATATACTGTTACACGGAACTACACATTTTACTGAATCGAGACAGTATTTTGTGACTTAAAGTGACAAGAAAAAACTCGTTGTATGCTGAAGGATGACCAAAAATATCATGAGTTTGGCAGAAGTTCCTGGCAGAGCTAGCGCCACGAGAGTAGTTTTAAAGGGACATAAGAGACAGAGTAAGGTTATTTTGTGATTGCATACTGTGAGTTGTGCCTGTTCAACATAACGGCTACACAATTAGCAAATATTTATCAGATGCTACTGCATGCCAGGCCCTGCACTGGATATAGCAATGAACAAAGACAAATCTCTACTATCTTGGAAATTGGAGTCTACAGGAGGAAATGGATGGCAATAAAGAATTGATTGCATAAAAAAAAAAGAATTGATTGCATAAATAATAGGTCTGGGGTGGGGTAAGGTCTACTAAGAAAACATGGGATAAGAGAAGAGGAGTAGGAGAGGGGAAATGTGGCAGGAGCATCACAAGGAAATTCTATTCTGATTGTTTCTATTTGTTTTCAGTGCAGTTGGAAGTGACATCATTGAGGGGAGTGAGGAGGGGGCAGAAGGTGTTGGAATTCTAAAGCAAAGGTGTGAAATTGTCACTTAGAATCATGGGAGAGAAAACACAATTGGGAATGGTAGTATTGTTAGGCAGCTTTGAGGACCCTCTTAAGAGTTGTGGTAATGGTTTTAAGTGACATGAGTGAGCATTTGTGTATGTTTTTCTTCCACCAAGTTCAAGTACCTTGGTGCAGGCATAGAGAAAGTGAAGAATTAAGGTGGTCAAGGTTGGGGGTTGGCCAGGGAATCATGATGGAGGAAGGGAGAGGAAGGGACATGAGCTTATTTGTAAGGAGCCATGAAATCCAATTTGGATATGGAGGGAGATGAAGACAAGAGAACAATGAGTGCTAGCATTGATGGTTTATAGACCCTTTGGTGTTTATTAATATTTGAGTCATGACACAAGAGTGAGTGGGCTGTACAGAAAGGAGGTATAGTATGAGGTGAAGATACTTCAAGTGGAGATTGTGTGGATGACAAAGTTCAAGAAATGTCCTGAGGATTGTGTGGCTGACATTGAGTAGACAGTATCACGGATGGGGGAGAACAAGAAATTTTCCACCAAGAGGCCAAAGCGATCAAAGAACTGTTGCTGTGGATATTAAAACTCACCAAGAATCATGATAGGAATAATACCAGAAACTAATAATGAGCCAGGTGCCTCATATGGTAAGAAATGAGGATTGGCTAAGGGCTAGGTTAAGAAGGAGGGTGGTACTGGTAGTATAGTCTAATTGAGTTAAGTTCAAAGCTGGTAGTTTTGGTGATAAGAAGAGACAATGATCTAGAAATGACTAGGAGGTATGAGGATGGCACCCTACCTCGAGGTTCAGTGGTATAAGGGATAAGGGAAAGAAAGAAATCATTACTTAGAAGAGCTTAAGGGAACCAGTGTCTTCAGCATAGAGAAAGATTTCAGTTAGAATAAATAAGAGAAACAGAAAAGAATGATGATCAAAGGAGGGGTTTACTGACAATTGACCATGAATTCTAAAAGGCTCATTGTGAGGAATGGGAGATGAGGTCAGAGAGGAGGATATGCAGAATTACAGGGTGATGAAAGGTGACCAGAGAGATGGGGCATCTGATGTCATGAAACCATACACACACACACACACACACACACACACCATATTATACACACACACACACACACACACACACACACACACACACTATCTATCTATCTATCTATCTATCTATCTATCTATCCAACTCCAATCTATTAGAAGAGCTGCCTGGTGGTGTCTTAGGGTAAGGAAGGACTGAGGGCAGATTAGTGAGATCAGCCATGGACACATGAGGAAGAAGTGATTTACAAGTTGTAAGTGGGCAACCTTTCATTTTTACATTTTTGGAAAACAGAAATATGAAAGATAAGCAATTTGCTCAAAATCACAGCTATTTAATGAGCAAATCAGACCCACTCTACCAGGAATACATGAAAATCCTATTTAGATGGCTCTCATCATCAAATAAATATGATTTTGTACTTATGTTCAGTTGATGAAGGTTAGTAATATAGATACTGAGTCTTGACTCTGCCACCAGCTAGCTGTATCACTCTGGGCAATTGATCTGACTTTGTGTTAGTTTGCCTTTTCTAAGAATCAGATGCTAAGATAGGGTTAGTTGTGGCAGAGATTTACTAGGGGCAAGGTCTGTGATGGATAAGGTCATGAAGAGCACTTGTGGGTGGGGGAGTGAAATACGACTCTGACATGGGAAAGAAGAGGAGATTGTGGCAGTCCGTGGAAGGAACCTCAGGTTGCAGTTCAGTGGTAAGCAAACACTTTATGCTTGGTGAGTCCTGCTTTGGGCAGACATGGGCAGCTCTAGTGCCCCTGTTGTGCTCAATCACTGACTGGGGACAGCTCACGGAAAGCATGGCACTGGGGCATAAATACTGTTGTGGGGGGAGAGTGGGGAGTGGGAGTCCACAGTTTGGTGGCTGGAGGCTGTCAGCCACTATCTTTCTTGCAGCCAGTCCTCTTCCAGAGAGGTATGAGTGGTGTGCCTCCATGGTCACTATAGATTCTGTCTCATTTGAAATTCAAAAACTTTTAAAATTGAGGTGAAATTCACATAACATATAATTAACCATTTTAAAGTGCATAATTCTGTGGCATTTAGAACATTCATAATGTTATGCAACCACCACTTCTGTCTAGTTGCAAAACATTTTCATCACCCACAAAGGAGACCCTGTACACATTAAGCAGTTACCCCCCATTTCCCCTTCCCTCCAGCCCCTGGCAACCACTAATGTACTTTCTGTCTTTATGGATTTTCTCATTATGGACATTTCATATAAAGGGAATTATACAATATGGGATGTTTTGTATCTGATTTATTTAGCATAATGTTTTTGAGGTTCATCCATACTGTAGCATATATTAGTACTTTGTATCTTTTTATGGCTGAATAATATTCCATTATATAGTTACACCACATTTTGTTTATCCAGTTGTTTATTGATGGAAATCTGGGTTATTTCTACTTTTTGGCTACTGTGATTGATGCTGCTCTAGCCATCTGTGTATATATATTTTTTTCAGGATCCACTTTCAAGTCTTTGGTGTATATATCTAGTAGTGAAATTGCTGGGTTACAAGGTAACTCTATGTTTACCTTTTTTAGGGACCACCAGACTGCTTTCCCTGGGTTACGAGTCTCATTTCTTTCACCTAGAATATGGGGTACACAAAAGACCCCACATCATAGGATTGTTGTAGAGTCAAGGAGAAAATGCTCATGGAGCATTGAGCACAGTGGCAGGCACACAGCAAATGTAAATACTTCAAAATAATATTATTATTTATAATGGATATTGTGTGCTTACCCAACAGACTGACTGACTTACCCAAAAAAGTATTACAGGTTCATGATTTTTTTTTTTTCTAAACAGTGAAGCTATGAAGTTAAGAATACTCTTTACTCTTAAAGACAAATGGACACTATTTTGACTTGGCTTACTGTGGTGTGTGAAAGTAAATCCCTCAGGATTAAAAGCATGATCACAGTTTGTGCCTATGGGTTTCTACTGGGGATGAGCTTGTGGTTCTATCTCTTGCTAATCACCAGTGTCTCAGCAAATGATTCCCGCTGGTAGTGCAGTCCTTGAAATACTACTCTAGTTTGCTATGCTGTTCACCACCTCTCTCTCACATGTCATCAACTTTGGGCAGACTCTCTCATTTTGCCACATTCTTTTTTTTCCCCAGGGGTACAGATCTGTGATTTAATAGTCTTTTTTTTTTTTAATTTTTAAATTTAAAAAATTTTTTTTAAAAGATTCCATTTATTTATTTGACAGAGAGAGAGGTCACAAGTAGGCAGAGAGGCAGGCAGAGAGAGAGGGGGAAATAGGCTCCCTGCTAAGCAGAGAGCCCGATGTGGGGCTTGATCCCAGGACCCTGAGATCATGACCTGAGCTGAAGGCAGAGGCTTAACCCATTGAGCCACCCAGGCACTCCTGTGATTTAATAGTCTTACAGAAGACCCAGCATTCACCACCACACATACCCTCCCCACACAGCCACCCCATTTCTCTCTCTCCCCTCAAGCAACCCTCAGTTTGTTTCCTAAGAGTAAGAGTCTTTTATGGTTTGTCTTCCTTTCTGGTTTCATCTTGTTTCATTTTTTCCTCTCTTCCCCTATGATCCTCTGCCTTGTTTCTTAAATTCCGCATATTGGGGAGGTCATATAATAATTGCCTTTCTCGGATTGACTTATTTCATTTAACATAATACCCTCTAGTTCCATCCATATCATTGCAAATGGCAAGATATCATTTTTTGATGGCTATGTAATATTCCATTATATATATACAACACATCTTCTTTATCCATTTAGCTGTTGATGGACATTTGGGCTCTTTTCATTTTTGGCTATTGTGGACATTGCTGCTATAAAAAATTATCTATTTTTTTAAGGGATGAGGAAAGGAGTTGTTAGATTTTTAAAAAATCAGTTGTAGGGGCACCTGTGTGGCTCAATTGGTTGAGTCTGACTCTTGGTTTCAGCTCATGTCATGATCTCAGAGTCATAATCTCATGGTTGGGAGATGGAGTCCTGGGTCAGGCTCCTTGCTCAGCAGGGAGTCTGCATGTGATTCTCTTTCTCCCTCTCCCTCTGCTCCTCCCCCCAGCTTGTGTACTCTCTCTTTCTCAAGTAAATAATAATAATAAAAAAAATCAGTCATCTTGGTGTTTCCAGGGAGTGAGAGAAAAAGAATAGAAGCCGAATGTATCTACAAGTGATTTGGGGAAGGCAGGGGGATAGAGTCACTAAAAGTGAGATTTCCTGGTGACTGGTGTGGGTTATTGAGTAATGTGGTCTAAGTTCTTTACTGGTATTCAAAATACTTAAAACAATACCAAAAGCGTCTCACTTTCTTCCCAACATAGAAGCTTCACTTTATTCATAGTGATTACTGACACCATGACAATATAAGTCATGACCCCTTGGATGGACAGTTGCTGTCCTTGCCATCTTTCTACTTTTGTTTGTTTTCTTATGAAGCTATTGTATCCCAATCAATGTTTGGCATATAAAAGGAGCTCCATGAATAGTTTTTGAACAAGTGTCACCATTAATGGCTGCCATTTTCTTTCCTTGGCAGCTCTCAGTTACCCAGAATTTGTTTGGAGTAGTCAAGCAGTACATGGGCTCTGGTATTGGACTTGATGGGTTTGAATCCTGGCACTGGCACTTAGGAGCAGTTTAGTCATTTTAGTACAAATGAAGATAATATTAGCCACTCTCTTAAGAGATGTGGGTAATAGAAGAGATACTTCCTGTGACATGCTTGAAAAATGCATGACCCATAAGTTAGATCAGTAGATATTAGTTACCTGCATTACAGTCTGTCTGGCCTTCCTGGGTTTTGTTATCCAGTTAAGTCTTATTTCTCCTAGGAGAGAGTCATGATATACTGGCTACTTGCAAAAAAAATGGCTACTTGCATACTGGCATATGCAAATACATATGCATACATGTAAATCCTATCTAACCAATACATAGATATATAGGTCTAAAAATGGGCTGTAGGGGCACCTGGGTGGCTCAGTTGGTTAAATGTCTGCCTTTGGCTCAGATCATGATTGCAGGTCCTGGGATCGAGCCCTGCACTGGGCTACCTGCTCAGCATGGAGTCGGCTTGTTCCTCTCCCTCTGCTCCTCCCCCTGCTTGTGCTCTCTCTCCCTCTCTGTCTCAAAAAAAAAAAAAATCTTAAAAAAATGGGTTGTAGGCAGTGGTGATATATAAATCCTGATTTTGCAAAAATCAAAAAGTTTTCAAAAATGTATATAGACATAAAAATGGGAAACATTTGGGCAAACATCAGCAATGTTTTATTAGAATGTAATCTTTGTGAGAAGAGAGTCATGTTCTCCGGCACTAAGAATGGTGTTTGGCACAGAGTAGACATTTCATAATTTCTGATGGAATGGATGAATATAATTATCACTAAGAAATGTCAGAAATCCTGCTTATGTTAATTTCATTCTCACAAGACTGTAAGATATAATTGTCCCTGTATTTGTTAAATAATGAATTTGGCTGCAAGTTGTTAAAATCTGACTGTAAACAATAAAGGCTTACTTTAACACCTAATGTAATCACGAGTCCAAGTGTCACTGGTTATAGTTTAGATGATGGTTGTTCAGGACCAACATATCTACAATTCTGTCTGCTTTTCCTTATGGCTCTAAGGTGGCTGCTGCAGCTCCAGCCAACACATCCCTTGATATAAATGGGAAAAGAAAAAGAATAAGGGCGCTTTTCCTGCCTAGAGCAGTTCCATTTAAAGAGATTTCCTGAAAATCTTGTCTTTAAGGACTTCTGATTTACATCCCACTGACCACCATTATTTGTAAGCAACTGTGGTAGAGGGCTCCTTCACCTTTCTCTTTTTACCCCCTCTTCTGATACTACTTCATCTTCTTTGTCCTTACTCTCTCATCCTCTTCCACCTTCGTACCTGGGCACTTTGTTGCCCCCCCCCCAAAAACATTATTCTGTTAAGAAGGAAGGTGAGACCAGTTATAGGGTACGTACTAGTAATCTCTATCATGGTCCCCATTTTATAAATGTAGGAAACTGAAGCTCAACTCTGCAGAGCTCTTTATTTTTTGGCTTTTGAGGATTTTGTTTATCCCATTGCACACTGAACAAAAACCTTATTGGTAGTAATTCTCCAAGTGGTCAATAGTTTATAGAAGCTGTAATTTGTGCAAGAAGTTATATGTTCCTCTTCACTTCTACTCAGAGCTAAGAAGCTCCAGGAAGTGTAGAAGTCTGTCTGACACACCACTGCAGAATATTCTACTCTAGCTTCATTTTTCTTTTTCAAAATTTCCTTGCTATACTACATTCATTTTTTTAAGTCACCTGAAAATATTTTGAGGGCAAAAAAAGGTGTAAATGGGCAACAGTGCCAATTTTTCCAACACTATAAATGAATAAAATGGATGCAATGGAGTTTATGTAGTTAACTTATATTATGGACAGTTAGGGATGAGTCAGGTGTCCACCCCATCTTCCTGACTCCTAAATCTATCCTTTCCCCTCTCTTGCAGGAATTCTTAAACCTGGCTGCACATTGGAATCTGCCAGTTTAAAAAAAAAAACCTCAATGCTCAGGTCATGCCCTAGATAAATTATAAGTAGAATCTCTGGAGGTTGAAACATAAGTATTTTTAAATCTCTCCCAGATCATTGTAATGCACATCTAAGGTTGAGGACCACTACTCTATAACTTCTCTTGAGAAAAATAAATGAAGTTTAGAGCTCTCTAAAAAGAAGACTTTTTAAAAATTATTTTAACTTACCCCAGTGGTTTTCTCAGCTGCTTCATTTTCTCCTAGTGGGACCACCAGAATATAAAACATTAAAGATGGTATCTGGTGGTGGTGATGGTGGTCTCATTCTCCTTCTTTATCACCACTCAGCCCACCCGATCTCTTGTGGATGGATGCTATGGACATCCACAAGACAATGATTGACCTACTTTAATACATCCCCATGGAATACTTTATTTATTATTATTATTTTTAACCATTCAACAATCTGACCATCAAGGTAACATGCAAGACTGGGAAAAGTCTCATTCCTGGAGGTGATTGTGGTGTCTTCTCCTCCTATTTAGATTATCTTTAATTTTCATCTCTTTATCTGTGGTTGTTCAGAGAGCAAGTTGCTGCGGAGAATTTTAGGTCAATAATAGAAACATACAGTTATCATGAACGTTATGCTTTCTTTCAGCTCAAATGGCCTCATTGTGTGTGTGTGTGTGTGTGTGTGTGTGTGTGTTTATCTGCATACTTTTAGGGGTCTAGCTAATCATGTGGACTTGTAAAGCAGAGTACTCTAACTCAAATGCCTACAGAGCCCAGGCAGAAAGCTGAACCACCATGTTCAGGTGAATCCTGTGGAGAATTGGAGTATATATAACCTCCCTAAAGGCATCTGTATTAAAAAAAAAAAAAAAAAAAAAGAAAGAAAAGAAAATTCTGAACTCCGTGTTGGCCAAAAACCAGATAGTACATACACATATATTTTCTGGGCATAAGGAATTTTATTGAGGTGCCTGGTGAGGTGGAATTTATTTTATTTCACCTGACTATATTTTGCCTATAGAGGCTATGAATCACTTTGCTGGGTGAACCCAAGTTAGTGAGTTTAGAGCATCATTGTGTTACAAAGAAACAATAGGCCCAAATGGAGTCACTTTTGCTAAACCCCAGTAAGACTTAATACCTAACCTAATTGCAGTTTCAGTGTCACACAGGAGTGGAATTTTAAACCAATCAGTCTGGAATTTCCTGGTCAGCACTAACTAGGTAATCTGCCTGACAAGACCCCCTGCCTTTTCCTAAGGGAGGATAACCTTGCCTGAAATAATACACCCTTTTAACTACCTTGTCATACCCTCCTTCTGCCTCTAAAAACCTTCCACTTTGTACAACTCTTTGGAGCTCCCATCTATTTGCTAGAGGTATGCTGCCTGATTCATGAATCCTTGAACCAATCCAATTAAATCTTTAAGTTTCCTGAGAAAACTAAGAAAACTCAGTTGAGTTTTGCTAACAACTGTATTTTCAGGGCAGAGTTACTCAGTTTTGCAATTGTAAGGTGAATGCATTTAGGGTGGGATGAAATTACCCCTCCTAAGCCACTCAAAATGCAGGGCTGATTGCACAAGAGTAAGGGCAGCCAAATTTGCACAGGGACCAAGTTTTCTTGATTCTCTTTGATGGGTTGAGATGGTTCCAAGTAACTGGTGGGAAAGAACTCCAAGATCCCAAAAGGGATCATGTTTTCCAAAAGAGAAGGGGATGGATGAGTGACAGAGATCACTGGACACCCAAGTATGGCTGTACAACTGGCAAGATCCTCCATTTCTCTCTCTCAGTGCCATTTTGAAACAGAATGGACACTTTCACATGAGTAGATCCCTCTAACCTGAACACTGTGGTGCAGCAGAGCCTCCAGACTTGCTAAAATAGGCATAGGAGTATTTTAATAGTTAATTGGAGTTATGATGATATTTGCACCTTGAAACTGGTGAAGCAGGACAAACTGGTATCAGAATAAATGAAATGAAGACATACATTGCAAATGCACTCCCTTTTGACAAACACTAGAACAGGTATCTTGTGATACAACTTAAATCCCTATTATTGCAGAGCTTGGAGTTCAGTAGTGCTGAGGAGGGGATGAAGTTAGAGCAGATGGTGTGATGGTGTAGGTGAGTTTAGCAGGAGAGTTGAAACAAATACTCAAATAAATACAACTCAAGGCAGAATGAAAACTACTACAGAGTCACGTAGGTGACAAGCCATGGATAATCAATCGAAGAGGAGAGCCTATGTAGTTAGACACAGATTCCCAGCATTTGAAATAGCCTATAATTTTTTTCATAATAAAACAAGCTGGCAGGGAGGGGCATGGAAATAAGGAGGAAAGAAGAGGTGTAGAATAATCCTGGTAGTGCAGAGGGAAGTCAACAAGGAGTGACTGAGGGGTAGATAAATAATACCACATGTTTTCTCTCCTGTGTTTAGAGCCAATGGGAAATAGATGCTTTGTGACTAATTAAGCTGATTGGGAAGTGCAGCTTGGGCTCAAGTGTTGCTTGAAACTCAGCTGAGTTCCATAGGACTGGTTTTTACTGAATTAAACATAGCCACCAAGTTGAAGGCAAAGGCTGGAACTTCGGTCCTGCTGTTTCTTACAAAGTAGCAGATGTGCATCTTAAAGAAAAGCCAGCATTTTTACTCAATTGAAGGTTTTTTTGTTTGTTTGTTTTTTCATAGAAATACATGGACAGAAAAACAGGGATTCTCTTCCAAACCTTTTCCAAACCTTTCACCTCAAAACAAAGGAGTAATTAGACCTTCATCACTTAACTGTGTTCAAAGAACTCAAAGGATCTTTTGTTGCTCTCTCCCTCTCATTTTAATTAAAGTAGACCTTTACCATTTATCTGTGGCCCATGATGGCTTCTTCTAAAGTCTCCAGTTTTTACAATGACAATGTTTGAATAACTGACTTGTTTTCTCTTAAATTGCATGTCTGTTGGTGTTTCCAAGTGCTTAGTAGCTCAAAGCAAGTTATCGCCTTGTTCTTCTCACACTAAAGTTTTATTTCTCACTTGAGGATCATTTTCCACAAAGAAAGAGGTTTTATCACTCACTGGAGTAAGTGTGTACACAAGATGGATAGAGAACAACAAAGCCATGTGCAGATGTTAAAGCTGGGCAGTTAGCTAGACTCGCACACCAAATCAACAATGGAACTGGGCAATCCAAATTTGTAGGAGAAGGGTTTTAAGCTCATTCCTGAATATGCAAAACTTCAGTTAAATCTTTGATTCCTGAGGGTTGATACCATAACATTCATCTCCATGAATTAAAGTGAGAGTTCACATCTCTTTCTCCTCAACTGTACCTCTAGTCTCATGTCTTCTTTAAAGAAATTAATTGGCCTATAAAATGGCCTATAAAATGCCCACAATAAATATTTGTCAAATGACTGAATAGTTATTTATCAAGCTGCATGCTATTATTCATCCTGAGTATGCCACATGTGACAATTCTTGGACCAGGTCACTTAAAGAAATGCCCTGTGGCAGAGCAATGCCCTAAGTCTAATCAAGTGTATATTTATTGTCTCTCTGCGGTGTATGGAGTAAGTACATGGGAGCTCCTGAACAGTGACAGTCCTATCATCTGTGTTTTCAAGTAATAATAAAGTTTGCCACATTGTACTTACTGTCTGTCAACATGATAGGGCTACTAAGTTTCTACAGTGATTTTATTACACAGCAGCTCTACACCCCTGAAGAGTCCTGTGTGCTATTATTTTATAGAGAATTAGGAAGTGTTGTGATAGAAGAAAAAATATGCCTCATTGTTTTCCTCGTCAGGATTTAGGGACAAACTAAATAATGTTCTACTGGGATCTCAAGGGAATGTCCACAGTTCCTTGGGCAGATCTGACTAGAATTGGCTTCTATGGTCTGGGTCAGTGGAAGATTGTCTCACTGAGTATTGGAGGATGCCAGACCATGAGTTAGGAAAATAAGGGTCTGTATTAGTTTTCTATGGCTGCTGTAACTGGGTAACTTAAATCAACAGGAATGTATTCTCTCATAATTCTGGAAGTCAGATGTCTGAAATCTAGGTGTTGGCAGGTATATTTTCTTCTGGAAGCACTGAGAGAAAATCTGTCCTGTGCCTCTCTCCTAGCTTCTGGGGTGCTGGAAATCTTCGCATTGCTTGGCTTGTAGACGCAACACTTGAGTCCTTTCCTCCATCATTATGTGGAGCTCTCCCTGAGTGTCTCTGTCCAAATTCCTCTCTTCTTAAAACGATACCAGTCATGAGATTAAGGTCCACCCAAATCCAGTAGGACCTCATCCTTACTTGATAATATCTGCAATAACCCTGTTTCCAAAAATGGTCACATTCTGAGGTTCTAAGTGAACACAAATGTTTGGAGGACACTATTTAGCCCAGTACAGGGCCCAAGAAGCTAGAAGAGAATGACATCCAAACAATGGGATGCAGGGTCGGGGTTCTGGGCCTGTGATAAAGAACTAGGAAGTCAAAGATAGGCAGAAGAGAGTAAACACAAGCATCTCCATAGGAAGGGTGAGAAGGGGCTGGGCATAGATCCTATGATTATCTTGAATAAAAGCTGTTCTTTCTTGATAGCTTTGGTGAAGCTATGAGGCCCCCTACACCCTTCATGGTGTCCTTGGACTGTGTTTCTTTGACACAGATGTACAATTAAACATATTTTTATTTCCCAGAGAAGTTCCTGGACAAACAATTATGAGCAATCAGTGTAAAGTTTACTGAAGATTTCATAGAGGACGGCTTTACACTTTCCACCCTATAGCAGACAATTTAAAATTCACAACACACATTTTTTTCCCTCCTCAAACCTTGTTACTGACAGTTGATCTCTCTTGCCTTCTCCTCTCATTCTAGAGTCTATCTGTAATTCCTCTTCGTGTTTTAAATTGTTATTCATAACAATTGAGTTCTCCCTCTGGCTCCTACTCTAAATGCACACACTTATTCATCCAAATACTCTCCAGAACAAAAGCTCTGCTATTATCATTACCTTACCTTTTCAGAAGGCAATCAGGGTTAGTGAAGCAAAGACTGTTTTTTCATCATTCCCCTAAACGAGATGGTAAGCTGCTTTGACAGCAAGAGCACTTATTTTCATCTTCATGTCCTCTATAGCACCTCCCACGTATTAGGTACTTAATAAAGGCTGGCTAATAACAGTACCGTTGATGTATAAGTCTGTATTTTTGTCTTCCCATTAAAGGTTTGGAATGCTGTATAGGCACCACCTTAGTTGTCTTTTTGAAATGCCAGATTTCTAAAGAAGTTAAGAAGCAGAGAAATAACTTTTAAAAAGTCACTTATTCCCCCTCATAAGCAAGTTTCTAAATATATTTGTATTTATTCTAAGATGGAGTCATTCAATCCAAAAATATTTACTGAATGACATCTTTGTGAATATTAGGAGATTCAAAGAAGTCTGAGATAGAACTTCTTTCTTGCACAGGCTTACATTCTAATTGAGATTATTTGTGTGCGTGTGGGAGGAATATAAATCCTTGTGGTTTGCTGCAAATAGACATAGCATTTAAATTCTCTGTCATTAAGTACTTACTTGATTCTGAACACATTTTAATATGTTTGGGACTCAGTTTCTATATCTATAAAATGGAGACAATAGTAGTATACAGTAGGATTATTAGAAGATAAAGTAAGACAATGCTCCTCATGTGCCAATACAGTATGCACTCTGTGAATGCTATTATGATGATTGCTATTTGATATTAATTATGATCATAGTAAGTGATCCAGGATTTCCTGGGAGAAGTTTTTTTTTATCAGGAGGGATCAGGAAAGGCTACAGAGAAGGCAGAGTTTTTGAGGTGGTCTTATTAAGAATTTCCAAAGGCTAAATCAAAATAATCTTGAAGGGATTATGGGATTAGCACAAAGGAGCAGAGAAGGTTTGTGGTTTTGCTCAGGCCAAACTGTGGGAAGAAGAGAAGACTGGAGGAAAAACCGACGTTCTGCAATGATGACAGTGAAGTTCTGTGGTCATACAGTTGGATCTCGTTTTCACTCTACCCTCCTCAGGCTGGACTACAGTCATCAGTCAAATACTTTACATTCTGTAGGTGTCATCACCTGGTGGATACAAGCTGGTAGGAAGCATGAAGCTCAAAAACTACTTGAACTTGTCCAATTAAAAAGTCCTGAAGCTTAATGGTTTTTCTGTGAGTCGTTGCAAGCACACATTTGACTCCCTTCTAAAAGTTCAGATTAAAAGGAAGCAAACTTCCAAAATTAGAATCGTAATTAAAATTTGACTTTGATCAGTAGCGGCTGAGAGGGTCATTAAGAGCCATGAATGTGCTGACACAGGAGGTTGTTGGGCGGATGAGGTGAGGAGGGAAGCGGGGAGATTGGAAACAAATAAAAAATTGTTAAGAAGCATTATCGAATTGCAACTATCAATTATTATGGGTCTATGGATGAGCGATTATTATATTAAAAACATTCTTGGCAGGCAGCCCGTATGGGCGTAGATAGCTGTGACTCCATCAGAGCTTGGCTTTAATTTGATTTTTGCAAACATGTTTTTGGTTTCTTTTCTTTTGATTGGTTTTGGAGAACGCTGGACAACGATGGGTAGAAACTGCATCTAACCCTCCATATACTTCGTTGAAAGCTGATTTTTGCCTCCTGCAAAGTTGGGAGCACATTGTCTTAGAAGAAGATGTGTGAAGGAGAGAAGAGGGGAAATTGGTGAAGATGGAGGGGTTCTCTTGCTGAGTGTAGGAGAGACAAGGCTGCTTCTCCAGAACCAAGGAGCCATGACCAAGGAGGGACAGATGAAGGAGCGCAGGGCTTGTTTTTGTTTCCTTAATAAAGAGTAATGACTCAATGGAGAGAACTATGAGGGTCGATTTGATAAAACAATGTAAGAAAGATAGTAGCTTTAGCTCTCTGTGAGCCAGCTGTGTGTTGTGGATGCCAAAGAAGTGAGTATGATCGTAGTCCGCAAGTATAGAGGATAGAAGAAAGTAAGCATTCCCCTTTCTACGCACACCTATGGTGACACATTCACTTTTAAATGTGTCACATGCCCTCTTGTCTGCCTGGTATATTCCTACTGATCTTCCTACAGCCAGCTCAAGGGCACTTCTTCTATGACACCTTTCTCTACTTCAGGCTCACCAGGCAGATTTAATCACTGCCATGTTGTACTAGCTCAATTGTACTATTGCATTCATCACTTTTCATTGCCATATTGCTTATGTGTTCATCTGCCCTGAAGGGCAGGGTCCATGTCCAATTCAATTTGTACTCACAGAGCCTGGCACTTAGTAGGTACTCAGTACCTATTTGTGGAATTGAACAGAACAGGCCAGCTGGAACATGTTTAGGGGAGATCTAGTAGAAGGGTTGAAAGGACTTGAAATCATGTTGAACTCCATCTGGAAACTGGTCATGCTACAGTGAGCAAGTTCACTAGTAGTGGGCTTCTTCCCAGTGGCAAGGGGGGAGGAATTCATCCCCTCAGATGATGTACCACAGAAAGTGTCAGTCAATTGACTGAGAAGAGAGACTCCAAGGCAAGCCTGAAGCAACTCTCTACCTTGTCTCAATGGTAAGAAAGAGAGAGACACTTGGGTGGTGTAGTCAGTTACATGTCTGACTCTTGATTTCAACTCAGGTTGTGATCTCAGAGTGGTGAACCTGAGCCCTTTACAGGGCTCTGCAGTCAATGAGGAATCGCTTAAGTTTCTCTTTCCTTCTCCCTCTGCCCTTCCTCCACTCTCTAAAATATATAAATCTTTAAAAAAAGTAAGCAAGAGAGAGCTATATGTAACAGGAGAAAATAATTATAACATGCAAATAAAGGAGTTATGAGTTTTCTTCCTACTTCTCAGTTATTTGGCAGCATATACCCATATATTTTCAAAGAAATTCAGGTAGCCAAACACTGACTATATGTCAGAAATGGGAACACTTTCTGTAGGTCTTAGAAACTCATGCTGGTAACGGAGGCCCCAAGGATGAAGAGGGCTGGAAACACCACATTTGATTAGAAGTCAAAGTGTAAGCCAGATCAAAGGGACTTGAGATACCTAAGTTGCCAAGAGTGAGAAAAAGGATGTACAGAAGAGTGACATTTTGTGACACAGGAAATTCCAGCTTCCACTCACTACATGTCAACTTACTGGTTGTTGTATACAGTTTTATAGTGCTTACTGCAAACCCCTAGCGAACTGTTACAGAAATGTTGGAATAGAATTGGCCAAGAATTTATTGTCCTGTATTTCAGATATTTTCAAAATTCCTGACAGTGGTGGAAGAAAAGGAAAATGAGGGAGGACAAAGAAATGTATGACACATAGCAGAAGCTGAGAAAAACTGAACTGGTCTCTTAAAAGGTCATAGAAAAAAATAAATGATTGAAGAGGAACACATACAAAGGGCTATAATACTGAAGAGGAATTATGCCTGTCTTTATTTATCCCAGACAGATAAATACAAGGCCAGTGGGATATCGGATAAAAATTTTTGATTGCAATTAATATAAATTGGCTCTGCCTGGTTCTAGGCAAAAATCAAATTTATGAGGAATTGTTGGATGCTCACAGATCCAAAATTAAAGTTGAAGAATCTGGTCTTTCAGGGAATCAGGATCTTCAAGGTACTGTCATTAGGATAAGTTGGTTCCAACTAGTTTTCTCTTGTATCCCCTTTCACTTGGAATTTAGATCCCTGGGTGATGGATTTGGATTGTCATTGTTTAGGTCATGTGAGCCCTCCTTGGCTAACCAAGAAGAGGACACCTCGACTGATGGTCCCGTTAAGATAGAATTAAATGGGGAAGAACAAATCCCCAAAGGAAAACCAAGGTGCCTTCTTCAGAAGACAGAATGCAAGATTCAGAGCTAAAGCATTAGTTGTCTACTGCAAACGTATAGACTCTTCCAGAAATTCCCTTTGCCTCCTGGCACTCAGGTGGCGATTGGGTGACTATTTGTCAAACACACTGTAGGAAAGATTCAATAATTGAGTAAATAAAATTGGACTACATAACCCCCTTTCTAACCCTGAAATTTTATGTCTCTGTGATTTTGGAAAAAGGATCAAATAACAAGATTCTCTTTAGGAGGAATAATGAAACCATCTTTATTATTCCTATTCACAAGTTCGCTTGCAAATATCCAGGATCAACCTGTACATACACAAACAAAAATACATCGATACACAACCCACAGTGCAAACAGCTTGTAATTAAAGAACCAGACTAATGCAACATTTTCCCACTTACAACTCTTCCCCACTGCTAGCATTCTTTAAGCCTTCTGTTATCAGGCAATTTAGTAATACACAATAAATACATACACATGTGTGAGGAGATTTAAATATATTTTTCTAAATGTAAATGAAGGATCTTTATACAATTGCTCTGGGTTTTGAGCCTGGTTTATGTTGGTTAAAAATTGCAGCTGAAAATAATTCTCCAGATAAGGTCATTTCTCCTCATTTGAGAAGTACTGGAAAGGCTATAATAGGATTCTTTCGTATTTTGAGATATTTGGGTTCTGTTACCTGACAGATATTAATGATGGTTTCTATTCTGATTATATTATGGGATCACAGAATTCTAAAGGCAGAGGACATGTTAAGATGTCCTCCTCTGTATGTCCCTGGGACACCAGGAAATTTACTTTGGATGGAATGGAGAGACAGATAACGTTTGGAGGCTTGGGCTCTACTCAGAAAAAGGTAGAGAGCATAATATGATCTTAACAGGGTTTTTGTACCATTTGTAAATGTAGGGAGCAGTGTTAGATATGGAGCCGAGGTCTCTGTGATATTAATCCTTCACAGGCCATATCCTGTTCCAGGTCTTGAAGTCGTTCTCAATTTAACTGCAATATTTACCTGAAGAATATTTCAAACTACCCTTTGTAACAGCAGTTTACTAAAGTGATGATTCTCAATGGCAAGGAAGGAGAACACTTGGAGACATCTGGGTCTTGGGGGTACAGGAGGGAGTGTTATATATGATCTTGATAGGACTTCCTCACTATACCTCATCACTTCCAACCTGAAAAGAAGTGGTGTAGGAGGCAAATGCTGAATGTTTGAAATTAAGACAGTAAGTGAAACCTGCAGAGGATACTGACCCTGAGAGTCTGATTGGCTTAGCACTGGGGAGTAAAAATGGAATAAGACATCTTCATGTTCCTATACAAATCTTCAAAGAGTTGAGAGAAACAAATGAGCTAATCTTTATAATGTACATAGCACAATAACCAGAACAGAGTGGGTATGCAATAAATGATATCGCCCCTTTATATCCCCATCATCACCCCGTTTCCTCAGGTACCCCTGAGTGTGTATCATTTGACAATTGCAATTTACTCACATTTAAATTTATGCCTCACTGTGATAACCAGGTATTTAAAAGCTTGATCTTTATTGCTAAGAAATTATACCTCTAGTCTATGTATCCGTGGATAAGGGAAGACAAACATTTTTTTTTTTTCCTTCTCTTCCCATCATAGGTTCATTGGCTAGGGCCTTGTAAATTAGATTGACAAAAGACAGATTAACAAGAGAAAAACAAACAAAAGTTTATTAACATATGTGGTGCAGGTACACATGGGAGAACTCCATAATGAGTAATTCAAGGGGGGGTGGTTAGAACTTGATCTTATGTGGCATCTTAATAAAGCACAATAATTTTGTAGAGAGGTGACAAGACAAAGAGAAAGGACTTTGAGCTTCCGGGGTGGCACATTGTGGGAAGGTAACCCTATGGGCAACTATTGGCAGGTAGGGGAAAGTTTTAGCAAGATTTGCTATGGAGATTCCTTTGGTGCAGTCTCTGGGCTGACAAAATTCTTGTCTACAGTGATTAACTTCCATCGTTCCTGGTAGAGAGGGGAGTTGGGCACTTTCACAAATTATATCCTCCTTTTCAGCAAGTAGAGGGAGGGCAGAGACTTTTTCTTCTATCTGCCTTTTCTCACTCGCCTTCAGCTCAGAATAATAATAACTTAAGCCAAAGAGCCATAGTTTGGAGTGGCATGTTCTGCTACTTTGCTTTCATAGAGGTTCACTGTTCCAGTTTTAGGGAGACTTGAAGTCTTCTTCTTTGTAGCCATTATGACTTGCAATAGCCAGATGGCACTTGAGGGAACTGTCTTTTTCTAAAAGGAAAATGTTTTCCTAGAGTGCAGTATAAGTTTAGGAATCTCAAAGCCAGTCAGAGACTCAGCATGATTATAGGTTAGGTTTGCTGACCAGATATTCAAATCATCTTCTTTTCATGGGAGGAGTGTTTGGTTGATTAAAGCATTTGAGGCAGCATCTAACACAAACATTCCAGAGAGCATGTCAAAGAGATCTGTGAGTAGAAAACAGTCCTCTGAAGTCTGGAAATCAAGTTCATCCAAATAAACAGCACCTAAGAAGGAAAGATGGTTCACCTAGGGACCCACGTGTAATGGATGACAAATAATCTGTGATTGTGACACCTCCCCTCCCCCAACCCCACAGTTCATGGCTGTGAGACAATGGTTGGATTTAGACAGCATTTCCTTGCCCCTCTACCACCTGAGGACGCATGATGATATTCAAATCCTATGGCACTGGCAGGATTATTAGAACTTTTCAACGTGCTAATTGTAGCTTCAACTCTCTCTCCCTGCCTCACTCAAAAAAGCATATCCCTGGGCAAATGGATATGCAGAAAGCATTTTCTTTGGGCAGGGTTCCTCAAAGAGTGGTTTTAGATAGTTCATAGATAGGAATCAAGTAACATTGATGCACATAGTCACTTAATCCTATTTAAATTCTCTTTCAGTTCTTCAGATTACATCAAGGGAAAAGACTCAATTTGTTGCTAGTGTTTCTTTAAACATCTCAGCTCTTATTATCTCCCTTTTGAAGAGAGCAAAGACCAGCTCTCACTCAGAGTTCTCAGCTAGCAACAGTATCTAGCTGACATGTAACAACATTGTCTGGGAATTGTATTTATTTTTAAGTTTATTTTCTATTTTGGCAAGTGATACTGGGTTTTCATTTATAGTAATGACAAAGTTTCTTTCATAAATAAATTTATCTAAGTAAAATTAATGAGTCCATTTAAAGGAAAATATATAAGTAGATAACAGTAATGTGCCATAATATATAATAGTACAGATATGCTACCATAATAATACAGCTAGAGAGAAAATTCTTATAGTATTTCTTGAACGATCAAAGTTTAGGAAATGCTGCTATCAGAATAATCTTGGATTGGTCCTAATTTTTAAAAAATCAATTATTTTCTACTTTTAATACTTTGAGGATTGTTAGTAAAAAATTCTTTACGATATATTTTATAAATGTTTAAGATGTTCTAATGTATTATTCTACTTCTGGTTTAGAACTGCTGGCCTATGTGAACATATGACATAGAAAACACATAGACTTGCACTATTTCTATGTTAATCTTTTGGAACACTTTTCACACCTCTGCTCTGTGCACTCTTTTTTTTTTTTTTTTTTTTTTAAACAGTGGCAGCAAATGGCTCTAGAAAGCTGTTTTGTTGCAATGCTTTCTTTCTCTCTTGCACTATAACTAAGTTGTAGCTAAATTTGTGGATGACCAGTTAAATATATGTTTTCACATGACAAAGTTCTTGCCCTTGGAATGTGAGCATGCTTCCTCCCTATTCTCTATTTGCTTCCTGATGGCTGGAAATGGATATGATAGAAACCCAACTTTAGTCATGGCTAGTGTGTCTCAGGAAATGTGGAAGAGAGAGAGATGATAGAAGACTTGGTATTTGAATGGCTAAGTAGACCAGAACAGCTCACCCTCCTTGATCGCCCACATTGGACCTATTATGTGACCGAGAAATAAAGTCTTTTTTTCACTTTCATCATGCTTCAAACCCCCAGTTACAGCAGCTTAGCTTTTACTCTAATACAGTATTCCTCCATCACCCCAAACTACTCTTGATTAATACTAGATATAATTAGTTGGTATAATGAAAAAAGGTGGGAAAGAAGGTGTGTCACCTTGTGCCTTTGTGAATAAATTACTTTTGACTCCTATGCTGCCTCTGTCCTGTTAAGACTCAGGATGATTCTGGGAGAAGACCATCGTGAAGTGAGTATTTAAACACATGTTATCACAGATTAATAAATACCAACTCTGTTGTTTTACTTCTTGGATAAATCAGAGACTGACTCTGGGCAGATTAAGGGGAAACATGTATTAGGAGGATTTAAGAAAGCTCATAAAACCATGAGAAGTCACAAAAGACCCAGATGTCCTAAATCAGGGGGACTGGAGCCTTGGCATAGGGTGGGGGGCTAGGTTTGGACAGCAACTACCTTTAACTACTTTTTCCAAGAATTGGAGAAAGCATTTGTTCTATATTTGTGTCCTACTCAAGATTTGGATTCTTGGGAGACAGAATCTATTTGACCAGCCCTAGTTCTTATGAATGCTCCTCCAGACAAGGGTGGGACTCCTTCATTGTCAGGTCTGCCATGCAGTGGAGGATGGGTTGTTCTTCAAAGGAAATTTGAAGGTCTTTTCCTCTGCACTCAGTAGCACACTGGAATCAGCTTGCATTGCCTTGTGGTAGTTGATGGTGTGTGACTCTTTCCAGCTCCAAATTAAGTGACATCTCCCCTGGGGGCTTGCTTGAAAGCAGCCATTCCGGGAGTACTTACACCACCAAAGTGGGCAAATGAAACAAGTAAGGCCCTTTTCTTCAGAGAACTAGTTATTAAACATTTACTATCACATCACTGCCTATACTCTTCCTACCTGGTAATTTCTAACCTTATTAAATAAGCTGGTCTTGCATCACACTCAAGAGAGATGGAAGTTTTCCACTGACTCGAGAAAAACATGTGGTAAAATGAAGATTTTATTTTATAAACATGCCTCCAAATCAACATATTGTATTACTTCATCTGAACATGGGTCTAATTAAAATGAGGTTCAGGGGTGCCATTTTAGCTTGTACAACTCTTAGAAAAGCATTTTGTTTTGGTTTGGGAAAAAAACAGCTCATCTTTAGTATATGACTAGCTCTCATGATATATTCTGTGATCATTTTATATGTAGGATAGCTGCACATGGGCCTAGAACCTCATAGCCAATCAACAAATACAGCATAAATAAGTGAATAATGAAATCACAAGTATTTGAGGGAAAGTATGGTATATTATACTTCTCTTGTCTTCTCTCAGAGAGTTCAGTACAGCACTAAGAATATGATTTAATAAATACATACTTATTTTTTTACTTGAATTAGAGGATATTTCTCAGGTAGTTTAAAAAACTGGTTAAATGAAACAGTTGGATATTGGGTTAACTGATTTTAATTTTGATACTACAATGATCAGAATTTTCTTGTTTACTCAGGAAATTTTTATGGAGCAACTGTAAGGTATTTGGCTTTTCAACTGTGGTATAGAGGGTAGAATACATAAAGAATATATTCCTAAACAAAAACGTGAGACTATGGTAATTTTTTTGTGTTTAATTTGGATTTCCAATTCCTGAAAAGTTAGATTTTTTAAATGCCTCTCAAATAGAAGAAAGTAGTCAACTTGTACCTTGTGAACATTTCAAGTTGACCGTATCTTTCTAGATGCAGAACGATTGTTTCAGTGTAATTATTTGAATATTGAGGAGACACATATGTCACATACAAAATACTAAATGCTGCTGTAGGAAGTTTACAATATTAACTCAATTAACTCTAATACCCTGATTTGTAGTTATGAAAACCAAGGTACAGAAAAGGCTAAGTAATTGATGAACGATGACATAGACAGTAATGGGAGATCCAGATTTAAATCAAGGTGATCTAGCTCCAGACTTTAAGCTCTTGTCTTCATACTGTTCTGCCTCCCTGAGATGATGCTAGGATTTATAACTATAGGGAGGGAGCAGAGCAGAGGAGGTGAGGTAGCAAGTCTGGACCATATGGGATCTCAAATCAGTGTGAAGAATGGTCAAAGATATCTTCAAAATACATGCATCTGAATATTTAAAGAATTATTCATGTTCATCCTCAACTAGAAAAATAGGCCAATGTCTACCTACAGTAAAACAAAAAATAACAGATCTCCTCACTCGCTTGCATGCACATTGAAGTATTACACTGCAATGAAAATTAACAGACAACTGTTATCCACAACCAGGTAGGAAAATATCACAAACATAATAGTGATGAAGAAACTGAAACAGAAATAGTTATATGCTATATTATTCCATTTATATAAAGTTAAAAAATTTTATATAAACGGCAAAGCTAATCTATGGAGTTAGAAATCATAAATATAGTTACCTTTAAGAAATAATTGGGATAATTGGGAAGGTATATGGGGATTTGTTAGAAATCTTCTAATTCTTGACCTGGATGGTAGTGACCTGAGTGTGCTCATTTAGTGATAATTCATTGAGTTCTGCATTTATGGCTTTTGCCTCGTTTGTATGTGTGTTGTGTTTCATAATAAGTTAGGAAATATTGAGTAAAGGAATAATAAGAAAAAACATGGTATAATTGAGGTCTGAAACAGGGTTAGGATGAGAAACAAGAGTAGAGAGTTGAGAATAAAAATTATTTATATATACTATATTTATGGAATCAATTATCAAGCTTTTTCAAAATTTTTAAAAATTTTTAGAAGATTTTATTTATTTATTTGGCACAGAGAGAGAGATATCACAAGTAGGCAGAGAGGCAAGCAGAGAGAGAGAGAGGGGGAGGAAGCAGGCTCCCTGCTGAACAGAGAGCCAGATGCAGGGCTCGATCCCAGGACCCTGAGATCATAACCTGAGCCAAAGACAGAGGCTTAACCCACTGAGCCACCCAGGTGTCCCTTAAAATTTATTTTATTTTTTGTTTTATTTTGCTTATTTTCAGGGGGCTATGTTTGGTTGTTTGTTTATTATTTATTTATTTCATCATGATAAGTGTACTTTTTAACCTGCACTTCCTAGTTCCCTCATCCCCCAACCTACCTCTCCTTTGGTAACTATCAGTTTGTCCTCTGTAGTTAAGAGTCTGTTTCTTGTTTTTTTTTTTTTTTTTTTTTTCTTTTCTTTTTTTCCTCTCTCTCTCTCTCAATCTCTTTTTTCTTTGTTCATTTATGTTGTTTCTTAATTTCCACAAAAAAAATGAGTGAAATCATATAGTGTCTTTCTCTGACTTATTTCACTTAACATTATACTCTCTAGCTCCCTCTATGTTGTTGCAAATGGTAAGATTTCATTCTTTTTTATAGCTGAATAATATTTCATATATATATGTATGTATACACACACACACACACACACACACACACTACTTCTTTATCCATTCATTTACCTATGGACACTTGGACTGCTTTCATAGTTTGGCTATTATAAATAATGTTACAATAAACATCAGGATGCATGTATCTCTTTGAATTAGTGTTTTTGTATTTTTGGGTAAATGCCCACTAGTATGATTCTAAGATAATAGGGTACTTCTATTTTTAATTTTTTGAGGACCTCCATACTGTTTTCCATAGTGGCTGCATCAATTTGCATTCCTGCCAACAGTGCAAGAGGGCTCCTTTTCTCCATATTCTTGACATCACCTGTTTCTTGTGTTTTGATTTTAGTCATTCTAACAGGTGTGATGTGATATTTCATTGTAATTTTGATTTGCAGTTCCCTGATGGTGAGTAATCTTGAGCATCTTTTCATGTCTCTGTTGGTCATCTGGATGTCTTCTTTAGAGAAATGTCTGTTCACATCTTCTGCCCATTTTTAAATTGGATTGTTTGTTTTTTGGGTATTGAATTGTGTCAGTTCATTAGATATTTTGTATACTAACCCTTTGTCAGGTAGGTCATTTGCAAATATCTTCTCTTATTCAGTAGGTTGTCTTTCAGTTTTCTTCTTCCTTTTTTTTAAAAGATTGTATTTATTTATTAGAGAGTGAGAGAGAGCATATGCAGAAGGTTTCCAGTGTATGAGTGGGGGAGGGGCAAAGAGAGAGGGAGAAGCAGATTCCCCGCTGAGCAGGAAGCCGGACTTGGTGCTCTAAGCCATACTTGGAGCTCTATCCCAGAACCCTGGGATCATGACCTGAGCCAAAGGCAGATAGATGCTTAACCAATTGAGCCACCCAGGCATCCCAGTTATCTTTTAGTTTTATTGATTGTTTCCTTTGCTGTGCAGAAACTTTTTATTGTGATGTAGTACCAATAGCTTATTTTTTGTTTTTATTTCCCTTGCCTCAGGAGACCCATTTAGAAAAATGTTGCTATGGCTGATGTCAGAGAGATTACTGCCCGTGCTCTCTTCAGGGATTTTTATGGTTTCAGGTCTCACATTTAGGTATTTAATCCATTTTCAGTTTATTTTTGTGTGTGGTGAAATACACACCAGTTTCATTCTTCTGCATTGTGACTGTTCAGTTTTCCCAAACCATTTGTTGAACAGACTGTCTTTTCTCCATTGTGTATTCATTTCTCCTTTGTAGAAGAAGGTTAATTGACCAATAATTGTGGGTTTATTTGTGGGTTTTCTGTTCTGATCCTTTGATCTCTATGTCTGTTTTTATGCCAGTACCTTACTGTTTTAATTACTACCACTTTGTAATATAACTTGAAATCTGGAATTGTGATACTGCTAGTTTTGTTTTTCTTTTTCAAGATTGCTGTGGTTATTCAAGGTCTTTTGAGGTGCCACACAAATTTTAGGATTGTTTGTTCTATCTAGTTTTGTGAAAAATGCTGTTGGTAGTTTGATAAGGATGGCATTTAATCTGTAGATTGGTAGTGTAGACATTTTAAGAATATTTGTTCTTCCAACCCATGAACATGGAATGTATTTCCACTTCTTTGCACCACATAGAATTTCTTTCATCAGTGTTTTATATCGATTGATCAGTCTTGATTGATTTAGCAATTGAGGGTTGGCAAACTTTTTGGTAAAAGGCCAGATGTCATTATTTTAGGCTTTATGGACTACATACAACTTCTTTCACATATTCTCTCTCTTTTTTCTTTAACAGCTCTTTAAGAATGTAAAAACCATTCTTATCTTGTTGGCTGTACGAAACAGGCCACTTTGAGTGATTCTGATGTGTCAGTGTAGATTCATCTGTTGTAACGAATGTATCATTCTGGTTGTTAATGAGGGGGGCCAGGAATATATGGGATTCTCAGTTTTGCTGTGAACCTAAAACTGCTCTAAAAAAATAGTCTTAATTTAAAAAAAAATCTTAATTGGGGAAAGAAAAAGAAAGAAAAGAAAAAAAGAAAGAGAAAAAAAGGAAAAGAAGAAAAGGAAAGGAAAGGGAAAGGAAAAGGAAAAGGAAAGAAAAGAATAGAATAGAAAAGAATAGAATAGAATAGAAAATAAAAGGAAGTAAAAAAAAAAAAAGACCACAGGCCAGATTTGCCCCTGTTAATCTCTTAGCCAGCTCATTGTAAGGCTAAAATGATTACAATGCAGTTTTTGCATTCCACATTCCCTACATTTATTCATTAAACACATCTTCACTGAATATCTCCCTTGTGCTTTAAGTGGGTGAGACAGCTATATAAACCTGTAAATTACAGCACAATGTGATGAGAACCCTATATGAGATACAATCCAAGTGCTTGAGAAAAAAGAACATGTGCTTTTCTTTGAGGTTAAATTCTAATTGCTCTGGAACTGGGTAGGGATGAACCAGCTAGAGAAAAAGAAGACATTCTGAGGAGGGCATGCATTATGGTTAAATCCACACTGGCATAGTATACACATATATGTATGTGTTAAGGTTATTGTATTATACAACTGTGTGATGGGAACCGCATGTATAGGATGACAGAAAACAAGAATAGAGTGTTTCCTAAACTTCCATGCTTACCGTATTTGTTTGGAACATGGGGTTAAACAGATGAAGTCACTTGTGACTGGAAACAATGGGCCTAGGGACTCAAGCTTCCCCAGCCCCCATGAGGTTGCCTTGAGAGACATGAGAACAACACCCTGATCTTTTATGTCCCTTGGCACTCCAACTGAGAAATTTTCCAGCAATAAGGAAAGTGCTGAGTGAGCAGGTGAGAGTTGGGTCAAGGGGAGTCTTGGTAGCTTTGCATCACCCAAGGCCGAGGCTTAACTTCTGCTTCTGTCATTTACTTGCTGGAGGACCTAAGCAAGTTGTTTTGAAATCCCTTTTCTTCTAGTTCCTTCTCTTTGTAAAATGCTGATAGTACCTGGAAGGGATCTTACAAAGCTTAACATTAATAAGATACTGTACATACAGCTTTTGCTGCAGAGTCAATGCTCAACAAATTATTTATTCCTTCCCCATATCCTCCTAGCCTCCCTATATACTCAATAAAAAAGTCCCTTGATGAGAAAACCCATATACATTCCAGTCTCTATATCCACTGCCTGGGGATAGTGGAAAGACTTTTCTGACACAGAGAAGGATGATAAGTGAAGAGAAACAATAAAATAATGAGTAAATCTAGTGCTTCAGTCCTCTTACTTCAAATGAAAACTTTTCTTTGGGAAAAGAGAGGTCACCAACTCTTGGAACACTTATGTGCGAGGTGTAGTATGTGTTAGGAGAGATTGTTCTCTCTTTCCTTTCATCCCTCTTTTTTTCTTTTCTTTTCTCTTTTCTTTATTATAAGCCAAGGGTGCTGGGACTGAGTGGGCTGTGCCCTGGAGGTGAACTGAGGACTCTGGTTAAACATGGCTTGGAGGAAACTCATCAGCTGACTTCAATAGAAACATCTGTGGGTTCATATTGGCCAGATCCCTAGAGATTTTTGCACTGCTGAACATGCTACTTCCCAACTGTTTAAGATAGTGGCTCAGAGCTGTGCACATATTTTGAGATGCATTCTGCTGATTGGATTATTTTTAAAGCCTATTTCTTATCTAAAGTATTTCCTTTAACTGCTTCTTTTTGGCCTGATGCTAGGTCTCAGTGAGGTTGTTCCAAGTCTAGAATCACAAAATAATACTCTCCAAAATTGGAAGTAGCCACCCCATCACTTTCCAGATGAGGAAATTGACACCACTTGGGTGAAAAGTTGCTCAAGTCACACAGATATCTCATTTTACCTCCCTTTCCTTCTTTCTCCCTCTCTCCTCCCCTTCCTCACTTCCTTATTTGCTGAATAGCTCCCAGATGCCATGCACTGTTTTCGGTCCTAATGATACAAAAAGGCATATAACTGAGCTCCTCACCTAAAGCAGCAGGAGCAGCAGCAGCAGCAGCAGCGACATAAACCAATTATTACCGTAGGCATGATAAGTAATTGCATAGAGGAGCATAAAAGATTCAAAGGGAACCCACAAGAGGGTCAACTAAATTAGACTTGGAGGGTCAGGGGAACTGACTTGAGTGGAGTGTCTAAAGGATGTGTGGGATGTAAGTATGTTGTGAAGACAGTGAGGTATGAAAACAGAGATGAGAAATGATCTTCTAGACAGAACGAAGAGTATGGGTAATAGCACCAGACATACATTTTATTTTCCTGAGTTTATTTATTTGTTAAGAGAGGGAAGGAGAGAGAGAGAGAGAGAGAGACTTGGAGAGAGAGAAAAAAATTCAACCTGAACAGTGGCTGCTTCTTCTCTTTCAGTCTCTACCTGCACACAGCCCCAGGGCATCAGAATTGAGTCTCACACTCATGAAATAAGAGGACCAACCATACAGTCATTACAAGCTTGTGGGAGCATATCAACAAACCAGGGAGAACAAGAGCTGTTTTGACTTTGCATGATTTTATATGCCATGTTTACTGTAGAACTGAAACACTTGTAAGATGCTCTTCCACTTATCAGGGTCTTCCTACCCATGCTTATCCATAGGGGGTTTTTGTTAAGGAGATCTAGTTGCCTGGATTGGCTTTAGGAAATGCAATCCTTTCTATTGATTCAACAAATTTTATGGCGGCCACGCACCATCTTCTCTGATCTCTTTTATTGGAGGTGGTGGTGTTTAAAGAGCTGTGAAATCTATAAACAAAGTTAACTAAGTGCACAACTTTTACCTTCCTGGCTTTGTCCGGGAACCCAGAGCCCTGCGATCCTGAGATACATACGCCCCATAGGTCATACCCGGGGGCTCCCATTATCTCTAAGCAGCACACACTCTGGAGCATCTTATTAATGGTATTTAATTACATTGAAATTAATGATATTTTTCATCTGATCCAGGGCTGATTCTACAGCTCAGAGATAAGCTCGGGTGACTTTGGCTTTTCTGTCTTTCCATCTCAGCAATCGAGTGCCCTCTTTTATCTTTCTTTGTTGACTCTGCTTCCTCCAGGTGCCCATGTTCTCCAGCTGCACTTCCTTCTCTGAGTACCACCTCTCCCCTTTGCAGGAATAATGAGCTACCCTATGTCACAGAAATGATCTGTTTCCACTTGAGGGCTTCTGATGATATGGGCAATACAGTCTTTTCTCAACAGAGTTTCATTTGCATATATCCTGGCCATATCTTCATTAGGTCTTAAAACACAGAGACTGTCAAATGAGCACTATCTGATAGCTCAAACTATACAACAGTTTTAGAAGACTCTCATCTGATCAATGTCTACTCCAGTGTTCTGGGTTTTGCTGAGAAAAATCTTTCACAGAAGTGGCATGGAGCATTCAGTTCTCAGGTTCAGGAATTCTTGACTATTTCCCAATGAAAATAATGGGGATTTACTGAGCTTGAACTGCATTGGTGGTTTCTTCTTTGTTTGAGCAAAAACAGGTGTTTGGGGGAATTAAACATTTCTGTTGTGAACTGTAATAGCACTGAGAATGAAATGTTTAGAAATTGAGTATAAGGCACGATGACGAAAGGGAATTGGATTGTGGAAATTCTTTTAGAGTTCAAAGTTTTATGCTATTTTAAGGATTCAAAGAGTAAATTTAAAATGTACTCCATTTGGATTTTTTGTTCTTGGGAGAGGATAAGAAATGTAGTCCTCGAAGGATGCTTCATTGTATTGACCACCCAACTATTGATTTACTAGGGCAGAAAACCAGAAGCATTACATCAAATAATTTCCCTTTTTATTTTTTTCTCTATTTATCTTAAGCTCTTCCTTAACCACCTCTCTGCACCACCCCCAAACAAGTCAAAACATATATCAAAATAATAACAACAACAATGAAAGTATCTCATTGCATTCATTCAGGTAAGTTTTACCATGTTGAGTAATCAAAAATTTCCCGGTTGTCTCTGCATCTGATCCTAGTCTTTTCTTTCATAGTCTTTTGGCTCCAGAGTCATTGATTTGTTCATTTGTTGAACATATTTTATAGATATCTGCTAGATAACAGATATTATGATAGGCACTGGAAGAACAATGGTGGGCCAAACTTAGTCTTTATCCTTATGGAAATTAAGATCCAGGAGAGGAGGCTGACATTCATCTATAAGTCATACCAATAGAAATGTAAAATTATAATCAAGTGCTAGAAGGTGTATGTATATAAGTGAGGTCTAACCCAACTTGGAAGACCAGGAAAGCCTTTTCTGTAGAAGCCACAATGGAGCTGAGATCTGAAGGAACAATATGTATTCATTGGCCAAGAGAAGGTGGTAAGGTGAGTGTTCCCCAAATGGAAGATGCTACCTGTGTGTTGACCCTCCCCCACAGGCCCCACCCCGCCCATGAGGGGGGAAATGGTAAGATAGTGCTACTCAACCTCATTCTCTTCAGACAAGAATTTGGGTGTCTTTGGTATTTCTCCTTTCTTTATGGGTGTTGGCACCCTTTATACTTCAGATTCCTAGAGGTGACATTTTTCTCCTGGGAGCTTGGTTCCTGAAGGAGTAGAAGAAAAGTCTAGGGCATCTTTCCTGATGTTAGCCCTTTCTTTTTCCTTTATTAGCCTTGTCAGTATTGATGAAGGAGTTTTAGTCTAAAAAGGTCTCGTCTGCATGTGAGCAATGAGAAGGTGTGTGAGGGGTGTAGGCATCCAGGTATGATTTTCTAGTTGGCAGCAAGCTCAATAGGAAGAGTCATTGGGTTAAACTCAAAAGACTGGGCTTTTCAAGGTGAGGCATTTAACTTCTCTGACTCTTAATTTTCCTCATCTAAAGGGTGTTTGTGAGGTCCATAGGAAATAGTAACACCAGAGAACATAATACATTTATTTAAATATGTAAGAAGCTTTTTTTTGGGCGGAGGGCTATTAGTTACTTAGAAGTTCTGGGACACTTAGAAGTTTAGCACACTTTTCAAATAAAATCTCAGAAGGAAAATTTTACCAGTGACCAGAATATATATATATATAATTTTTTTTCTTTTCTTTTGTTAAGATTTTATTTATTTATTTGACAGACAGAGATTGCAAGTAGGCAGAGAGGCAGACAGAGAGAAAGAGGGGGAAGCAGTCTCCCTGCTGAGCAGAGAACCCGATGCGGGGCTCGATCCCAGGATCCTGGGATCATGACCTGAGCTGAAGGCAGAGGCTTTAATACACTGACTCCTCAAAATAACAATTAGACTAAAGGATGACGAGAGTGCATTGTGTTTACCAGTGAAATGGATCTTTGGGGCAGTTCTCATCAACTTGACTCTGTGGAAATTCTTAGTTCAATTCAGCCAGCACTTGTGGACATAGCAGGTGTAGGCCAAAACAGATCTGGGTTACTGTCTCAGGAAATTCAGATTCAAACTACTTCAAATGAAATATCAGGTAAATGAGGCAAAGGGTCATTTGTACTTTACACAAAGAATTGATCAGGATGGGTTTCCTTTAGATCTGACATAAACTAACAAGTTCTAAGATCTTCTGGACCTCACTGTTCTTATCACTAAGGGACAGGAAAAGAGAGGACATCTGAAATTCACTCTGGCTCTAACATTCTATGCTAAAAATGTCTTTAATCACTATCAAGAACATTAGAGTCCAATAGCCCTGAATTCTCTCTCTCTCTTTTTAGGAGATAAAATACTTTAGTGTGCATATTATCTACAGAATGAAGAGCAAATTTATAAGCATCTGTTGGAAATTTCAGGGGAGGGAGATCATGAAAATTTTCCATAGAGCAAGGAAGGATGAGTAGAAATTACTTCGACAGTATCCATTATTACTAATTTGAGACTTATGAGAGGTCATTGATAACAAATTTATCTGCATAATGGAAACTTTGTACCCTTCCACTAACGCCTCTCCCTTACCCCCCACCCCCTTGCCTTTGGCAAGCACCATTCCACTCTCACTTTCTATGATCAACAGAACTGACTTTTTAAACTGGCTCTGTTATACAGTGTATGACCTTGGGCAAGTAACCTAACCTCTCTACGCCTAGTCCCTCTTTTGTAAAACAAAAAATATAAATACTTAATTCACAGGGTTTCCATGAAGATAAATTGGCATAAAAATAAGATACATTTATGAGGCTCTCAAGCATAGTAAGTGCTAAATAAATGTTTATGCCATTCCCTTTTTTACCCCTGCACTTAAGTTTGTATAAGTATTTGACCTTAAGAATTTTTGTACTTTAACCGACCTCATCTGAAAACTTCTTGGGTGGAATGAAGAGCCATGGAATTCTACACTACTCAAAGCCAATGACTATTCATGACATATAAAATGCTTGAATTTCCTCAGCAGTCTGAGAGTGAAATAAATTTCCATGGCCCACAATTATTTCATTTGTAATAATAGGGATCAGTCTTATGACTCATGATATTGACTTATATTAAAGTAAAGGAAGAAAAATGCTTAAGAAGGTAAGGGGAAGGGGCGTCTGTGTGGCTCAGGGGGTTAAGCCTCTGCCTTTGGCTCAGGTCATGATCTCAGGGTCCTGGGATCGAGCCCCACGTTGGCCTCTCTGCTCAGCAGGGAGCCTGCTTCCCTCTCTCTCTCTGCCTACTTCTCTGCCTACTTGTGATCTATCTCTGTCAAAAAAAAAAAAATCTTAAAAAAAAAAAAAGAAAGTAAGGGGAAAATGGGAGGCATCTGGGTGGCTCAGTCAGTTAAGTGACTGACTCTTGATTTTGGCTGAGATCATGATCTCAGGGTCATAGGATCAAGCCCCACATTGGGTTCCACACTCAGTGGGGAGTCTTCTTGGGATTCTTTCTCTCCCTCTCCCTCTGTCCTATGCCCTTCTCACATGGGGTCTCTCTCTGTCTCTAAAATAAATAGATAAATCTTAAAAAATAAAAGAAGGTAAGGGGAAAATGAGGGTGAGACATTAAGTTTCCTGTTCATTTTGGAAATAAACTTAGTGTGCTTGTTTTTGAAAGAACTTCTTTTTCAGGAGAGAAAGAAAAAAAAATCTATTAAAGGGGGAAAAGTTTCTAAAGAAGTTGAGCAGTTCTTTTTATTTTCTTAAACAAATTCTTACTGCCAAGTATTGGCTCTTGGAAAACATGGTTAGCCGACTATAAAGTTGTAATAGAAAATAGTAAAAGCAATGAAATGTACAATTAAGGATCACACACCCCAGATATCTTCTAGTTCATTAGTCATCCTCCTATCTCGGCTAAGGAGGTTTCTCAATCCCTGCTCTTTACTCCTTGGCTCAACTACAGTGGAACGGATGATAAGGTTCACTCTTTTTTATAGTGTTTCCTTGCACAAAGCAATGATCTCTTAAAGATGAAGTTTAATGCTCCCTCAGGAAATGCTGTCCATTTTAGACTTTTTTCTGCTTGGTAGCTTTCTCTTTTTCTCAGGGAGCATTGCAAGCTAGATCAGTAGTCATATGGATTTTACTGCATTCACCAGTAGAGGGAGTTCAAACCAAGGTGTGGGAAATTTGGGGGAAGGGGTTGTTCTACAATTTTTGAGGGTGGCCCGTATCATGGACTGAATTCCGGGAACTGAGGAAAGCAGCAACCAAATATAGGTGGAAGCCCTCATCGGTTCTTTCAATGAACACGGAGCTAACATAAATGTCATACATGCAAAAAAGAGTAAGAGAGAATCTGTTCTCCCCTCAAAGAATTTATAGTGTGGTGGAAAGAGGTCAATGTAAAAACAAAACAAAAAACAAAACAAAACAAAACAAAAAGCTGCCATAATGCCCTGTTCTTGGTATAATTATACAATGTGAACAAGAAGTAGGAACTGCTAATCAATCCAGATTGGTGGTGGAGGGTGGCAGTATGGTCATGTGTTGGGTATGAAGTCACCCCTCTCTCTGTAAGATTCTGGTGAGCCAGAAGGTTGGGTTCATGGATCCCATAAGCTTCGAATAAAGTATTCAGCAAAGGTCCCAGAGACCTTAGGGGCTTCTAACTTTTTCTGCTACCAAATGACTCTTTGACCTTAACCATGCACTTATTTAGAGCTTTAATATATTCAGCTATAAATGAAGTGGGATTGGTGGTTAAGTACTTCTGTTTTTAAAAGATTTACTTACTTTGAGAAAGAGAGAGAGAGAGAGAGAGTGAGCAAGGGAGAGGGGCAAAGGGAGAGAAAGTCTTTTAAGCAGACTTCATGCTAAGCAGGAACCTGATTCAGGGCTTGATCTCAAGACCCTGAGATCAAGACCTGAGCCAAAACCAAGAGTCAGTTGCTTAACCAACTACACCACCCAGGTGCCCTAGTGGTTAAGTACTTTAACCTCCCTTTTGTGAGGGATGCATAGAGCATGGCAGTAAGAGATGGGGATTGAGGACATGGGACTGTTGTTAACTTACCTGGGAGCATTTACCTCCTTGCCTTTTGGCTTCCTCCGCACATCATTGTCTGGCACCATGGTACTCTCAAAAAAAATCTGCTCAAATTGCTCTTCTTCATTGATGGCTTGAGCTGTTAAGATTTTTCTTCTTAATAGACCACTCAATTCCAATATTCCCAGTATTATCAGATAATTTTAGTTTAAAAGACCTCCCTTTGTGTTTTCATAGGCACCTACACTTAACCTCCAATATAAGAAATATAACCGTATATTGTATTGAGTTAGTTGTCTTGCCAACGCTTTTTTTTTTTAAAGATTTTATTTATTTATTTGACAGAAATCACAAGTAGGCAGAGAGAGAGGTGGAAGCAGGCTCCCTGCTGAGCAGAGAGCCTCATGCGGGGCTTGATCCCAGGACCCTGGGATTATGACCTGGACTAAAGGCAGAGGCTTTAACCCACTGAGCCACCCAGGCGCCCCTGTCTTGCCAACTCTTTGAAGAGAGTAGGAAGTCTTAGTAATGTATCTATCCCCAGCACTCAGCACAGAGCTTGGAATGTAGTAAATGCTTAATGAATGTTTGCTGGTTGAATGCATGAATGAATGAATCAATGAGTGAATGAATTCACATTTTGCTGAGAGTCTGATGGTTAGAGACAGTTTCCAACTTTACCCAGGTTATAATAATATTGAGCATGCAGTTAAACTGCAGGCATAGCTGTGATCTTTACTTCAACGACAAATAGCCTTATTTTTGTAGAATTTTGATGGAAAAGTTTAGTCTTACAAAGATCTCCTGAGATTGATTTGTCTCTTAAATCTGTATTTGTGTCAGATGCCACAAACGAAGTTCAGCAGTAAACGCAGTAAAATTATGTTGTGTAGGTAATAAGAAAGTATTAGAGCAAGTCTTTCAGGATGGCTAGGAAATGTGAGGTCTAATGAGTTTCCTTATAAGACTGGATGAATTGACTCTTAGGTGGAGAGGTAGATCTTACCTCTTTTAGTAAGATCCTTTCTCCTTGCCCATTTTGAATGATTTTCCCTGCCTTTTCTCCACTTCTAATCCTTTCTAACTTCCACCATATTCTAAGACTTGGGGGAAATAGTCATTGAATTGAAGTAGCATTTACTCGATTGTGGTTACACACATATCTTTAACATTAGCAATGATAATAACTGATGTATTTGAGTGCTAGTCTAAGTACTTTCATTTATGTTATCACACAGAAGTTCTATATTCTTGTGAAGAAAACATTATTGTCCCTATTTTTTAAAGATTAGAAAGTTAAAAGGTGAAAAACTTGCTGGAGATTTTGCAGTTGGTGCCAGTGTTAGAACTCACACCAAAGTCTAGCTTCAATATCTGTATTCTTTCAATTATTTCATGTTATCTCTCATGATCTTAAAGTCTTGATAAATGGAATAGATTGGTCTAATAATCAGAAAATCCAGTGAAATAAAAAGACAATTGTAAATGGTTAGCAAACAGAAACATGATTTAATTGCCTGCATTTGGGGCTTATGAAAATTTTGTGAGGTGCTATGATAAATCTCCCGATATTAGGTTTTCCCACAAAAAAAATCGAGATTGAAGGAGTTTTGGAATTTATGTATTCAGAGAATTTTTACTGAGCACCTACTGTGTGTTAGCCTTTTGAGCTTGGGGCAGAAGAGAATAGAACAAAATCATTGCTTATTTTATTAATTATATTATTAATGAACAATATGGACAAAACCCATGTTCTCATGGAACTCTTATTCCCATTATTGTCTCAGTTTACAATTTAGGTGGAAGTAAATTATCCCAAATTATGTGGATAATCGCCTCTACTCCATTTCACTGCTCCTCTGTACTTGACCAGTCTTAAACACCCATTGGGACTTCATATAAACATTCCTTTGAAAAATAATTAAAATTGGAGAATGGAAGATAAAGCAAAACATCTTAAATTATTTTTTTGGTCCCAGTTCTGTTTCTCAGTGGACTGTATTGAAGTAATAAAATTTCTGCTTTGGTAAAATGGTAATGAGCTTTTATACCCCAGTATTGTATGACAATTAGGAGACTGTTGAAAATAATTATGCCCTAAAAGTTTATGAATGATTTAATGAACCAAAGATTTGCTTCATTAGCTCACCCACATTCCACAGGTGTAAACAACATCCCCAAAGGTCATCAATGTGCATGAGCTGAGCCCTATGGACATGGTAGGTCAATAACTCACCAAGACATGCCATGACCTTCATTTAGGAAACAGCTTTTTTCAAAGGGAAAATTGGCCTCCTATACATCTTGCATTCATCGGCTAATTGTTTCTCCTCCTTTCATGCCTCTAGGTGTCAGTAGATGAGTTAGTCCAAGGAGAGTGCCACTTTTTATCTAAGAATGTCCCCCCCTTTATCAAGCAACATCACTTGGTGAATAGAATACTTCCATAGCTCCAGTTATTAGTGGTGACATCGTATTTTAGGTATGGAGCCCATTACCTGCAACCTTTGGTATTCCTGGGATTTAAAATCTGTGGTTTTGACCTGTTGGGGTGATTTTGGGCATCCCTGGAATGTGGTATTAGCTTATTTTGTTCAGGTGTGAATTCAAATCAGCTGTCATCGAAGGCAAATGTGTAGGGTAATTGAAGCACTTATGGAAAATGATTTACAGTTTCTGTGAACACGTATCTCCAGAGGACCTTAGAAAAATTCATATCCTGACTCCCGAGTTCCAGGGAGGGGCATGAGATTCTGGATTTTATTTGGGGGGTGCTGATGAACCTGGCTTTCAGAAAACACTTTAAGTGGTGAAGTTGGCAAGTGAATCTGATGGACAACCCATGAATCACAGCTCAAGGCAGCTTTGTTGTTTTCCCTTTATTGTTGCACGGCCAGTAATTTTAACTAAAGCTTTAAAGAAGTAACTTACACATTTATAGTTGTAATTGAATGCATTTTAGGAAGAAAATATATGCTATAGTGATGCTCACAATTTGGGATTAAGAAGCTATCACTTGAGATATAACCCTCATCGATATCAGTGGTTCATTGTGTCCATGTAGGGAGCTGCTTTACCTATATTATCTTATTTGGGTCTTGTCACTCTGGGAGGCAGACTAGCCCAATATTTTGTTAACACACTTTTATAGATAATTCAAGTGAGAAACATAGCGGTGAGTGACAACCCCAAGATGACACAGAGCATTGTGATAGAGCAGGGACCTCAACCTGAGGATCCCCATTCTTGGTCTGGTGGCAGATCCATCTAACAAAATCATTTTCATTTTATGCTTCTAAAGTCTAGAGATTCACTCCCTTTCTTCACATAATGTATGTTCAAACTGAAGTTATGACATATGCTTCTAATATACTTACCTATGATCAGTGTCATCGCCCTATCACCCACAACAAGAAATGGCAGTGCTTCCAATAAGTACTTATTATGTTTAAGGAATATTTTGTGTGTACAAACTAGACGTACAAAGGAATATGAGAAGCAAAGTTATACAAATGATTTTAATAACAACATAACAGAGGAGATGTGAAATATCAAATTACAAAAATTAAATGACTTAATGCAGTTTGTTATAATTTGTTAATATTCTATCATATTTATTATTAAGACACTTGTTTAATAGTAACATTATTTAAGTGTACTTAATGAATAATGTACCTAATGAACCCCTCCCATGCTGTGTGAATTTGGTTAAATAACTTGAGTTAGTCATCCTGAAAAGTAACTCTGAGCTTAGTTTCCTCATCAGTAAACTGTCTAGAAAATAATAGGTCCTACCTAGAAGGACATGGAGAGAATTAAGTATGACATGCAAAATGCTGAGTATCCTTTCTAGCATGGGGTAAATGCTCTGTAGCTGATTTTATTCAGCACTTACTTTTAAAGATAAGGTTACCAAGGTCCAGAGAGATTAAGTGACTCGTGTTATTTCAGGAATTGTGGAAAATGTGATTAAAACTCTGACATCTAACCCCAGACCTGTGTTCTTTACAAACTATGCCAACTATACAAATACCCATTCTGCTACTACTATGAGTACTACTACTACTACTACGACTATGACTGCTGCTGTTGCTACAATGACAACAGTGATGGCAACTACTTCTACTACAACCATGACTATGACTGCTGCTATGACTACTACTATGATTACTCTAATATGAATAATATTACTACAACTATGACTATGAAGGTTGCTACAACTACTAGTACTATGGTGACTACTCTACTATGACTACTACTACTGCTACTATAACTATGACTATGGCTGCTACCATGACTGCTACTATTACTACCACAACTACTACTGTTTTTGTTGTTATTGTTGTTGTTATTCCTATCATATGCAATTAGAACTTTAGGAAAGCTGACAAAAGTAAGATAGAGAGGGTTGAGTCCTAGTGTGAGTGCAGGACTCACTCTGTGGAGTGAGGACTCCACCTCTGTGGAGAGAGGAAGTAAGAAATCAGGTTGGCGAAAGAGGTTCATGTCAGGCCACAGATCTCTAGCATCACACTATGTAAGACAGGGATTTGTTCTGAAGAAAATGGGGCAGGGGTTTGAATATTTTGGGTAAGCAAATAACTAATTTGTATTACTCTTTCAAATAAAGTCGAAGGGTAGGGGAAGGAAGGAAGGGAGCCAGTTAAATTTTTTGAGGATGATGGTGCATTCATTCATCCATTTATTCATTCATTCACAAATTATTATCCATGTGCCTTGCCCACTCTTTGGCACATTAGGTGTACAACTAAAATGGCCTGCACTGTGTGGACAACAGATACAACCACAGACCCACAAACACATACTCTGTACACTAAGAGAGGTACACATGGAATGTGGCTATAAAGTAATGAGGCTAATTGCACAAAGCTATCATGGAATCCATCTTATTACTTGATAGCCTTGGCTCGTATAAGAAATATATTATAAACTAAAAACCGAGGAATCAATCACACTCTTTAGAAGTTCTTCTACGTGACTCACTTAGTGGGTATGTGATGGAAGGAACTTTTATGGTAGGGAAATTCCTATCAGTCACAGCTTTTACAACTGCTTATTGATGATATACACAGCTCCATAATGGCAGTGCTAAAATTGGCTTTTACTTCCTGAAACCATCATTGTATTGAACCATGTAACCAGAAAATCACAATGTGGTGATCTTTCTCTACACTAATCCTTCCATGAGCACTTAATGACTTGTCAGTTCATCTTGGAGATAATAAACCTTGCATTGAAGCAATAGCTGTCTTGGTGACTTTGCATAAATCATTATTTGTAAAAGTGAAGGAAAACCTATAGATAGGAGCCAAGGACCGGGATTGCTCAACTTTCAAGAATTAGCTCTGATAATTGCTGTGACTGCAATTAGGAATGCATACAAGTAGATGCTGACCAAAAAGTAAATATTATCTCTCAAAGTGATCAATATAATAACTTCCGGCATAGGAAGGACAATTACTAAATATTTTAGCAAAGTTGTCTGAGCAAAGCAACATTGTAATGAAAGCTGATAAGGTAGAAAATGGGAATCAGGCAAAGAACCATGGGAAAATGGAGAGACTACTAAACCACAGCTAAAAATCAAGGTGACATGTAAGAATGCATAGGTGGGAAATAGAAATGTTAATACAGAACAACCTACCATTTTAAGGCTATTTATTTCCAATAATTTGAAAAAAGAGTATCAATTAAGATAGTTTTATCAAGAAAGGGGACCCATTGGTCTCTCAAATGAGATTTGTACTCTCCTGTTTTTCAGGTTCTTCCTTCACACCTTGAGTCCCTGCTGAATCATTCAATTTCTCAGCGTTGAACCAAGCTAAGAGAACACAAATAATTTAGATAGATTTTTCCCCCAAACACAGATTCACAAGAAAACAAGGCAAAGAGAAAAATAAGAGAGAAGTAGGACATAACACTACATTGAAGCCAGGTGCCTGATTTCTATTACACTTAACCTAAGTTCTTTTACACCCTTATCTCAAAAGCTGATATCATTCAAAAAGCAGACATGACGATAGGCAGGTAGCTTAGTCAGCAGAAAATACCCTGAGATCGGTTAAAAGGGAACAAGAAATAGAAGAGTAACCCCAGAAACAGAAGAGCAAACTGTACACTGCAGAGTTTAAAGCTGATAAGCTGCCATACTGATGGGTTAGCAAATGGTTCAAAGTCTGCTCAGGGAGACCACCTCCCCACCCATCACTCCCACAATTCAGCATTTCAGCGTTTCTCCTCTACAATCTTTTCTGCTTTCTTCTTTATGCCTACCCATGCCTTACTCCTTCACAGGTCCTTCCTTCCTTCCTCCCTTTCTCCCTTACTCCTTCCCTTCCTTCTTTTCTTCCTAACTTCATCTTTCTTTTCACTCCTCCTGTTTGAATTGCAGCAATGGCCTTGTAATTGGTTTTCCTGATTTTATCTTTACCCCCACAGTTTGTCTTCAATACCATAACCAGAGAGATCCTTTTAGGATATAGGTCAGCTCACACCCATTCTCCGCCCCTTCCCCCCTCCCCAAAGCAACCAGCCTTGGCTTTCTTTCAAGTCAAACTAAAGCCCATAGAGAGTCTGTAAGGTCCTCCATGATCCAGCCCTCCATTCAGTTGCTGAGTTCATCTCCTCCTTCTGTCTTCCTGGTCAGGCTTACTCCCAACTTAGTGGTTTTAATTGGCTTCCTTCCCAATTTCTGAATGATTGACTCTCTGTTTAAACCTCACCTTTTCAATTATGAATGACCACCCTGTTTAAAATGAAATCAGCTTTCCTTCCCTTCCCCAACCCTGGCATTGTTGATTTCCTTTACCCCATTCTTACTAACATATTATACAACTTACTTACTTATCATGTTTATTGTTTATTGTTTTTCATCTTTCACTGGAATATAAACTTCATTGGAAAGGGATCTTTGCCTGTTCGATGATTTATTCCCTAGCCTAGAAAAGTGCCTAAGAAAAGTAGGTTCAACAAATAAATACATTTGTTGAATAAAGGAAGTAACCTATCTTCAAGGAGGAAGACAGACAATGTAATGAAACACAGTACAGCTGATAAGAGTACTGCTGGAGGTCTACAGTTATTTTAAAAACAAGAATAGGAGTTTCCCTTCTCTGTTGGCATGGGGATGGAGACAAACTTCAGAGAATGTTCGGAGAAATGGTAACATCAATGTAGGATTTGGAAGCATGATTAGAAGTTCACCAGGCAGGGTGCCTGGATGGTTCAGTTGGTTAAGCATTGGACTCTCTATGTCAGCTCAGGTCATGAGTTCATGCCTATGTTGGACTCTACCTTGAGCATGAAGCCTACTTAAAAATATTAAAAAAAAATTTTTAAAGTTTACTGGGCAGGATATCAAGAGGAAGTATCGAAGGTAAGGGAGGGCATTCCAGATAGAAAGAACAATACACGTCAAGTTACTCATGTGTGAAAGAACAAGCCAATTTGTGTACATACTGAGAAGGAGGGTACAAACAGTTTGCCTCAGTATATTACTGGGAACCTCTAGGGGAGAGGTTTAAAATGAGATTGTATAGGTGGAGAATAGAGAGGGGCCAGGTAATGACGGATCTTATTTGCAAAGCAAAAGGTCAGATTTATCCTGAAGACAACGGGAACTCTGAAGGACTTTAAGCAAAGAAGAAATGATCATATTTGAATTTTTAAATATGATAGAACAGGATGGATGAGAGAAGACTAAGAAGCCATTTGTAAAATGCTGGTTTTATTTTAGGCAATGGAATCAGAGAGCTGAGAAGCCATGTCTATGAAAGATTTAAAAGGAGGACCTTGAGTGATTCAGTGACTGATATCATATAAGATAAAAAGAACAAGGATTCTCAGATAATTCTGACATGTTTAGTCTGAGTAACCAGTTGGATTGTGATGCTTTTAAGTGGAAAATTAAGAGATGAGCAGGCTTGGGGGAATAATGTTTTCTAAAGAAATGTTGAGTTTGTGGTAGAGAACTCCCAGGAGGAGTTATGTGGTAATTAAAAATAGGTAAATTAAGTGGGTGGAACTTAAGATAGAAGTCTAGGAAGATACTGGTAGAGATTTGGGCAGTGATAGTTAATGACAGTTAAATCACGATAATTAGTGTCATGGTCCTGTCAGAATCTGCAGAGTGATAAGAGAGCCAAGGTTCATGCTCTGGGGAAAGTTGATATTTAATTGTCAGACACAAAAAATTCTACACACCCTGTGAATGGATATTGTGCAAATGGTCAAAAATTCTGGAAGATAAGGAGGACACCGTGATGCCATGGAAGCCAAGAAAGGAAGGAATGGCCGCCATGATTAGGCACTGTGGAGAGAACATGGAAGATAAGAAATGGAGAGCTCAGTGATTTGCCCAAATTATTAAGAAAATTTTTCAGAGGGCTCTGGGAATGGAAACCAAACCACAGTGTACTGAGAAGTCTAAGGGATTTGATGGGTAGATTATAATTACAGAGAAGTCTTCAAGAAATAAGTTAGGAAAGGAAGCATAGGCATAAGGCAGAGATTAAATCTGGCTGAAAGGTGAAGAGAAGGTAATTCTCATACAAAAGTCACTTGTTGGGCAGATTGAGTGTTGAGAGAGAGTATGAAAATATAGGAGAGAGAAAATAGGCTGTTTTTGGCCTTGTCATAAGGGGCCCATTCTGAATGGGAAATAATAGGGGTTGGGCTGGAGATCATTGGTAGAGGCTTTAGCCCCAAAGAGGAAAAGACCACTTGTTCTTTGGAATTGAGAAGAGAGGAAGGTGATGTTTACAAATAGATAAGTAGGAAACATTGAGGTTTGGGGAATCAATATATAACTCCCTCCATCCTTGTTTCCTCAGTTTGGAAGCAAATGGATTAACACAATGAAGCAGAGAGATGAAAATCAACATGGAGTCTTTATAAATGATAAGTTGACTAGAGACTGTTGCATATAGGCACATAGACTTGTTAATATAGGCACATAGACTTGTTAATATTGTTAATATTGTTATAATATTGTTAATATTGTAGCCCTGAATTAGACAGACATTTAGACTGGACAGCTGGACATCTCCAAGCTTCCCCACACAGAATGCCCCCTTACTGCAGAACCAAGAGCAGTGGAGTAGATGCCAGTGCACACACTCTACAGACAGATCAGGAGAGAAAGGAGTTTAAGTGAGCATGTCCAGTCCATTCTCCCATACTAGCAATCAGTTAATTCTGGAAACCCTTTCCAACAGGAAAACTGGTGAGACAGGGAATTCCCATGTCTCTTTATTATTTGAAGTAGAAAATGAAGTCTTCCTAGGTTTGAGGGATGTGGAAAAAGGAACAGGAGGGCCAGGGAAGCATAACAAATATTGTATGCCCACTGTGAGGAACAGAAGAGTGATCCAGGGACAAAGGGGAAGAGCTGTTGAGGGGAATTGCCATCTAGCTGAGAGCAGAGAACATATATTTGTAGTGGCCTTTCTCCAGAAGGAGAAAACAGATCTTTTAATCTCTTTACCATTGAAGCCTTTCATGGGAATTAAAGTAGTAGCAAATATTGAAATATTTGTCATGAAATAATATGCCATGAGGTCTAGACTTGTGTTTCAGTCCTCTCTTGCTGTATAACAAAGAACCCCTAAACTTAATGGCTTAAAATAATAACAATTTATTGTTTTTCATGGCTAAGAAATCAGACAAGGCTCAGCTGGATAGTTCTTCTGCTCAAATGGCATCTCCTAGGTCACCCATTTGGCAGCATGCAGCTAGATCTAGCTGGGGCTGGAAGGTCTGAGATTAATTCATGCACCTGTCTGACACCTCCATGTGGTCTTTCTCTGTCTCCCCTCTTCCCTGCCTTTTTTTTCCCGTCCCCTCTCTCTTTCTTCCTTTCCACATTGCATCTCCCAATTTAATAGTCTAACTAGCTTCTTTCTAGCATGGAGGCTGGTTGAGAGCAGAGAAGTGGAAGCTGCCAGCATTCTTCAAAGTTAAGGCCTAAACCTGGCATAATGTCACCTCTGCATATTCCATTAATTACAAGGCCAGCCCAGATCCAAAGAGAATGATTGGAATAGACTCCGCCCTCTTATGAGAGGATTGCTGCATATACAGGGAAGAGGGTAATTGATGATGGCCTTCTTTGGGGACTATCCATTGCAAAAGGGTGAGGGGAAGAAAAGAAATGTATTCAGGTTCCAGATATGCAAAAAGAAAACCCAGGCTTTCACTTGCTCATAGAAGAAGCTAATGGCTGGAGTTTATTTTATGGGCGAAGTTCTATTACCCTTAGAGGAAACTATAGTATTTCTGCTAGAAAACAGAATATACTTCATAGTGCCATGGCATTTCTAGCAAAAGTTTGAGGGCTTAGAAGAAAAAAAAAAAAAACTAATGTAGTTGAAATTTCATTTTGATGTTCAGACTCCGCTCACTCTGAGGAGCAAAACTAGTTTGGACATGGAAGTGTCACACTAAATTAGGTTCTACTTGGCCTTTTGGGAGACGGTAAAATTAGGATTGCCATGAAAACATGTAAGAATTTCAATCTATAGGTCAGGCTGCTATTCAGGAAATATGTGAAGTTGGTATAGAATATGTAGGATACCCTCTTCCTTTGGGGGTTTTATCCCCTTCACAGCAGCACTTAGCTTCCTTTTGACACCAGGGTATTCATGATCTAGGGCTTGTCACCCATGGTTTTATATCTTTTCAGGAATTTCTGGCTCCTCTTGGATTTTCTTACCAGAGTTTGTGCTTTCTTCCATTTTGACTCTCCCTGAAGTTTCTCTACCTGTCCCTTATGGCTTTAGATTTTGGAGTGGATGTGAATCTCCATTTATATTTCCATTTTATTTAAAAGAACAATTTTTTTCATATCTTTGGACTTAAGAACAACTAAATTTCAACTTTGTGTTCCCACCTTTTTGGCTTATGGAAAATTGAACTACGTGTTTTGGGACTTCCCTTTACTGTTTCCTTGAGTTTGTGCTAAGGTCTTGGGGTCATCATAAAGTACCAATGCCCTGGTTCTCTGAAGAAGTGTACGGGCCTAGCCTCTACAGTCCACAATGAATTGAAGAAATGTTTGGTAAGGTTGTAAGCCCTGGATCCTAGCATCTAGCTTCCCTGGGATGCTATGTGGTCTTCCATGGAATTTTTGCTCCCTCATCTGGTGTTTCAAGGAAGTAGTATGCAGGTATCCTCAGCATGCAGAACTATGTGACTTTCTTTTCTCCACCAACTGTCTCTCAGCCAGGGAAATCTGTTTTAGGTGTTGGGTATCCCTCTTACTTCAAGCTCTACTATTCTTAATGAGCTTAGGCTTTTGATTATAAATGCCAGAAAGTCTTGTCACAAATCTTTCTTGGTTTGAGCCTATTGCCTGCTTGAATGGGGTGAAGGACATGGGAAAGACAGAGAGAAAACATAAATTAATAATGCAGGAGTCTTCCTGCCACATTTTCCCATCACTCCCAATCAAAGATGATTTGTCCATGTGTCTCTACCTCCCAAAGGAACCACTAGCTAGTCAGTTAAACAGTTCTATCTAAGTGACTATGATCATTCAAAAGAGTGAGAGAGGCCCTTTGAGCTCCTACAATCCTCATCCCTGGCATATGTGTCTATTTCAATAGTGCCCTTCTGGAGGAAATGCCTAATTTTGTTAGTCATTCAAAGAAATGACTTCAATGACATGCATTTCAATCTAGGTGGAATCAGAGAGAAAGGACGAGGCACATAAGGGTGGGCAGGGCAGTGTAGGATTGTCTAATTATAATACTTAAGTATCATATCATTCAGCCCATTGTAGAATAGGGTTTGTTGATGTGCTCACATTGGCACAAATAACAAAAATGGTGACTTTTGTGTATCACTTTACAATATCTGAAGCACTGTTCTATCAACAATTTCCTTTGAATCTTGATTTTAAAATCATAGAATGTTCCTATCAAAAGGAATTTAGTTGCCTTCTCTTCCATCCAGGGTGGCAATCCCATTTAAAAAAGCAATGGACATGTGTAGTTATTTGTTCTGGAACCATTCAGGTGACAGGGAGTTCACTACTTCATAGTGTCAGGAATTTGAAATGTACAGCTCTCATTGTTCAGAAGAGTTTTTGTTTTTAGCAGAGCTGACAGCTATTTCATCCTTAAATTCCATTCATTGGGCTAAGTGTGGAGCTTAAAGGAAAAGAGAACTAGTCTTTGTGGTTAGGCACACATTCATCAAAATCACAACTTAGCCACAAACTGCATGTGATTTGGGGAAAGTGACATGAGCTCTCCAAGTGTCCATTGGCTTATCTGTAAAATGCTGATAAGCTACCAACCATACAGGATTGCATGGAGTGTTAAAGAGATAATGAACCATGAACCTTATAGGTAGATAGTAGCTCCCTTAATCCTCTTCCTGTCCAGGAACACTACGTATTGCTTTATGTTGTAATACATCAGTTTTCTACCCAGGTTCTAAGCTTTTTCCTGTGTGTCTGCACTATGAAGACTTCTTTCCTGTGCTGTTGCCAACCTGCCAAAACCATGCAACCAGGTAATCTCATGCTCTACAATCAAGAGTCAACAGACTCTGAGGGAGAACCTAGCCAAAGTCAGTGTGTAGCTCCCATCTGAGTTTTGCAGACAATATTTTCCTGACTCTGGGGTCTTTGTCCTTTATTTCTGAGTTCTATTAAGTTCTAGGTTGTTGATCTTACTAAATGCTGGATATTTTCCTCTACAACCTGTTCCTCCTTCCATGCATGACATCACTATGTATAGCCCTCACCATCTTTCCAGTTACTTGTGCCAGAACAGGATATCATATCTGCCTTCATTCTTGGCCTACATGCCATATTCAATTAGTCACTAAGTTCTGTCAATTCTACCTCCAAAATATATTTCAAATCTGTCCCCTCGTCTCCATTGCCTCTGCCATCCCGGTCCAGATTTTGACCATCCTTCCCTGTAACTGTTTTAAGAGCTTCCCAAGTCAATGACTTCAAGTCAACTAAAGACCTTAGAAAACTGAATTATCACCCAACATCTATTTAAGCAAACTGAGGTCTATGTAATATATTTAGAAATATCTCTATCCCACTGTCTTCTTTTTAAAATTATTACTATTATTATTATTATTATATAGTAAGTTTCAAGTTCCCTGGAAAATCCAGTTATTTCTTAACTGTGCTGAGCCACAAAGAGAACTCATGTAGTATATTTATTCAAGATTGATTTTTGCAAAAGATTGTTCCCATATGTAGACTGGGCTTGTGACTCATGGAGTCTCTCTTTTTGTTCTGACTGCTTTGAAAAGCCAACCAAAATTTTCTTCAAGCCCAGCAGTTAATTGTCAGAGTGATGCCTGTTTGATGACTCCATACTTATTTTAAGAGGAGCTGCATCCCATTGGGCCTGCCAGGATGAGTTAGCTGCGAAACGTATTCCTAAATAGCTAAATGATTCAGCGCAGAATCCCCTATATGAAATAGACTTTGTAATGTGGCTGCATGTTTCTCTGTTGGAAAGTCTATCTATGTCGGTTCTGTGCTTTATTTTATAATTCAATATTGCATATGAATAGGTAATGGAGGGAAGATTTCCTGCCTCACAAAACCCATGTTACAACCAGTATGTCGTTAAAACTTTGCCCAGGTACTTGGAAGCTTCCTCTGATGAGAATTCAGTTATATGGGGCCAATGTATCTGAAAACATTCAGAATTGCACATTGCAGTTTGCAAATAACAACTAGGATGCTCTTGAACTGAGAAACCCCCAAGAGGGTACTTACCTCCTTTGCATCAATAAAGTACAACAGCTTCTTATCAGAGGCTGACTTTTGCTTACAGCTAGAAATCTGGCTAAACCTCGTTTCTAACCACTTAGAGACTTCAAATAATTCCCAAATTATACCTTCCTTCAAAGGGAATATGCTTTAAATCAAGTGTTTAATGTTAGGAAAATAATAATTCACACACTTGCACACCTTAGCAGCCTGTTTTAATTTAGAGACAAAGAGAACAGAGCGCAGCACAGATTGTGCCTTGGCCCCCGGCCTCCCCACTTCCCCCAGAAGTGCTCAGGAAATGTGTTTCTTTTTAAAGAATAAGGACTTAATCAGCACTGAACTCCATAGTGGCTCAACTGGGCATTTTGCTCAGCAAACAGTATATTGAGGATAGAAATGTTGGTGTTTTCCGGAGATAGCATGAAGCCTCGTGATGTAAGGTGGTTTGCTCACCAGCTAAAGGCCAGAGCACCAACTTAGTCTGCAGCAAATTCTCAAGGGATGCTTCATTCAGTTTCTACCAAAGAACCCAAAGGCTACAGAAGGACTGTGTGTCCTAGCTGTGGCTCCCTGCATTCTGTGGACCACCTGCATTCGGAGGGGAAAGCAATCGTTCATATTGACAAAATGTGTGATTTGGGGGTGGGGAGGAGAGATGCAGCCTGCTGCTGAGGATGGCCACCTGGGCTAGGGCTCCAGGGAAGAAAAACATCCAGTACTTTAGGTATCCAAGGACGAATGAACCTGTCTTCTCTCCTGCACATCTAAAATATGTTACGTACCAACTTTGGGAAAACCTGGGAAACAGTCATTCAAATGATGTTTTTGAATTCTGTGGTTTAAATAAGGACCCCCCCCCCCACCCCGCAAAGGAAAAAGACTGGTTGAGTCATGAAGCTCAATTCTTAATTTTATTATGTCACAAATCTGTGAAATTTTGAGAAAGCCATTTGTCTGCACTGAGTATCATTTTCTTTATCTGTAAAAATCCCTAAGAGGGGCTGGTGATCTCCGAGATGCCTTATTACCCCAAGAATCTCAGGTGAATGAGTAGAGTGGTATCATTTGGAGAGGTTATTTACACTGGTGACATACTCAGGAGTTTTGAATCTTCATAGTCTAAAATTTTTGTGTGCATTTCTGTGCTGGGGTATCCCCCCCGCCCCAGATTAAAAAAGAGAGAAAAGAAGTATCATATAATCTAGTCCGGTCTTGCAACCAACATTTGAATTTCTTCTAAAATACTTTTACTAAATAACCATGTATTCCACACTTGAATGCCTCTACTTACAGAATACTCACAATCAGCATATTTAGTTCTCCCATCTTGGATGTACTCTAACTGTTCTGCCCTACATAATGTGTTATTTCCCTAGTCCTATAATATGACTGCAGAATGAGGTTATATTCTTTTTACACAAAAGTAATCTATCCCAAAATGGTCTAGTTACTGGAAACTAGCTTCTCTTCAGTGCTTGCACCCCTTTCTCCCATCCTGCCTCATATGTACCCACAATGACCTCCCTGCAATCTTATATACCTGCAGATTCAACTCGCCATGGTGCAAGTTACTACATTTTGGGGAGGGAGACAAGTTAATGGTTCATTTCCATTCAAGAAGTACAGTACTGGGGACATCCATGATGCCTCCCCCCACAATGTTGTTTGCAATTGTACCCCTCCACCACCTAGGGGTACCTGTATCACTTGGGAGACTTAGGTTGATGGTGCCTCCACCATGGCCTCCTGAATGACTAATGGGTCTTAGGGTTCCCAGTTAAGCTTGAATAATTGAGTCACATTGTTTTTCATGGAGGGACTGCCTGAGAACAGTCAATCCAATTTGTCCTGTTTGTCTCCCTCATAAGCTGCGTAAGAGCTGTGGTAGTGGAGGTGCGGAACACGTCTAGAGATGCTGACAGGTGTTTTGAGCGAAAGGCACAGAGACTAGGGAATCCCTTGCTGTTTCTGATAGGTTTTTCAGTAACGTTAAGGTGATTGCTAATCAATTTGTGTTCAGAGCTGTCTTACTGCTCTGAGAGAGTGGCAGCTTGCAATACTTTAGGAGAGCTCTATTGGGCTGTTTTCCTTAATTAAAGAAATTCTAGAGGTGACTCTCCCTCTCATATACCTCACAGAGTCTAAGTTACCAGGTACTGGATTTGTTGATCTCTCTCCATTGCCATAAAATCAGGGTGCCCCACTCCAGTAGCTATAACCCCACCTTTTTCCCCAGTCAGCCCCTACTCACACCCAGACCTCTTGTTTGGAACAGCCTGTTGCAAAAGGCCCAAGAACATTTTAATAAAATATATAGACATCTATAATGTACTCCAGTATTGTGGCTTGGCTGGACTACTATAGAGGGATGCAGTGAGCAGTGTACTCATTATTCTTATGATCTAGCACCATGTCAATCCAATAGGAGAAAATCCAGATAACTGAACTGGAATTCTCCCTGAATCTCTTAGATCCCTTTATGGTCTGGCATTTTGAAAGGGTGCCAACTAGGTCACTCTGGACTTTCGAGTTAAGGGGAAGAAAGAAGCATTATGTGCAGGGATAGTTAGGATGGAATCCTGAATTTTCAAAATAGGTCTCTATGATGTCTACCACCTTCTTCCTCATAATTTTTCATGGAACAGATAAGAGGAGATAACCTTTTTCTGTGGAAAGCTGTTTAGTGACAAAACTGACTAAAGCATATGGGCCAAAAGGAGTTGAGAAAGGTAGAGTCAGAAAGGTTTATGAGTAAATTTTTGAGGAAGTTGTTGCAATCATCAACCATACTAGATGCCTGTAGGTGGTAGGACTATGGATGGTCCCTTGGATACCTTGACTACCAGCCCATGGTTGAGTGGCTTTTGTCATAAAAGTTGCACAATGGTTAGATTGCAAATGGTCCAGAAAGCTGAAAACACACAGATTAGTTTTATAGGTCACAATAGTATGGCCAGAGTTGGCTAATTGTACTGACACAGGGACTCAAAACCTGTAGTTCCGAGAGAAGTCAAAGGTCTGACATAATCTATAGAGAAAAGGTGGAGGCCATACCCGGGGCCATATGGTCTCCCTCACTGCAAGACAAATTGGCCAACCAGATTCACAAATCTGATGTGCATTGCAGCCTTGGCATGAGATATAAGGAATTCTTTGTACTGTGTCCAGTCCGTGATGGTGAATGTGCTGCTTTTCCTCAGACTCTGATGGAATCCAGGCAGCACTAGTAATCTGGGAATTTCAGGATGCATCACCATGTTGATTCCACTTGGTCTTCAGAGAATTGACCCTTACCATGGGCATCCACATGATTGACTCAGAAGCTTGATCATTAGCTTTGATGTATCCCCACTGTTTGTGGCTCTAAAGAGAGACATCCCTTATCTTTAAGTCTGTAGTTTTCCAAGTGGCACACCAAATAGCTAGGCTATTGGCAATAAGAGGCCCAAGCTCAAGTGTTAGTAAGAGCTGAGAATGACCTTGAGTTTTGCCCACTGAGTCAAGCAGCCACATCTACTTTCTGTTCTGTATAGCTAGGGCTGAGGGTAAACAACTGCAATTGCTAGTGGAAAACCATTTAGTTTCAGTTTAGTTGACCCTTCAGTTACCAAGGAATTTAGGAATTTAGAGGATTTTAGAGAATTTAGAGGAATTTAGAGAATTTAGAGGCTCAGGAATTTAGAGGGATTTTGGTTATCAAGGGCCCACAGGCTCAGCAGGTTTGTGAGGTATAATGTTTCCCCCCAAAGGAATAACTGCCCTTTTTTCCATATAAAGTTGAGATGCTGCTGGGACCAGATTGGCTGCATTCTTCAGTGTATCATTTCACCTGACAAGCAAGTCTTGTTGAACCTCTTCTACCTCATGAGTTATTTAATCTGAGTTGACCCACTCTAAAATGGGAACATCAGCTTTGAGAGTCACAAGGATTTCATGGGTTGGGAGTTTGTTTATATCAAGAGCCTAGTAGCAAGCTAAAATTTGCTCTTCCGAAGGAGTGTACTTGGGAGTCTTCAAGACAATCAATCCAAACTCACAAGGGCTCCTCCGAGTTGAGGCTACCACCTTTTATCTGTGGCTCCAGTTGGCAAAATCTCCAGTCACAGTGACTATTACTTTAAATGGACAATTGGGATTCTGAGTCTCATGGTTATTAGCCCTACCCTACACATGGTTCTTCTCAATCAAGAGACTCTCTTCTGGTGCTTGTGGGGTTGGGGAAATATAAGCATGTAATACACCACTTTCTTATACATTCAGATGTAGAAGCAACAGCAATAGTACATTAAGTTGGCCCAAAACCTCCATCTATAATGTCATGTTCACTTTCTTTCCCTCCTCTTAACCCACCCCAAACTCCATCAGTTGAATCCAGGTGTCCCCTTCCCCTGGATCAGATAGCAAATTGGTCACCTTTATCCAGAACAGCCATGAAAGTTTGTGTCTCTCCCTTCCCAAAGTTCTGTGTACTACATGAGTGGGAATGGCCTTCAGTCTTCACTCTTTTTTGGGAACAGCAAGATCTTCGATCAATCCTTAATCATCCTTATCCTTACAGCAGTAAAGATCCTTAAAGCAGTAGATGAGGATCAAGAATAAGGGACCATGGACAGGGAATGACACCAGCAAACAAGTCTTTGCACTTCTTTTGGTTTTAAGCGGTATAGTAGCAGCTCATGGTTCTGCCAAACACATGTCCAGTGTTTTCAGCCCACACAGTGCTTTATCTCAGGTGGGATGTCATTATTACTGACATCATCTACTTCAGCTTTGAAGACCCCTTGACTCAGCAGCCACAGTGCTTTCTAATTAGCCCACTCTGGAGCCAATCTGGGCTTGACTTGCACAGTGTCAGTGTTTTTAAGGAGCACACCTTGACTGGAGCATTTGCTGTACCATTATCAAGATAACATCTCTTAAGTTTTTTCCCATTTTCCACATAAGGCCTAATGGAATTTTCTGGGGCAGTGTGGCTGAATGCAAGAATTTATCTAGGTTTCTTTGGGTGAGTTTCTCATTCTCCAGTAGGTTCCCTTCATCAGCACGACAAACGCAATCTGGCCAATAAAAGCCCAAAGATTTAGTTAATGATTCACTTTTGTTTTCTCACAGCACTGTCTATCTCCTGGGAATCTCCCTGGCAGGGCTAAAGCTTTCTTAGAGCAGCCAGGACCCACTGCAAAATGCTCTAAGAACTTTATTATCATCTCGAATGGATCTTAGAGGGCGTAGCAAACCGCATCAGGTAATGAACTGTAGTACTGCTTAACTGTTACTATCCTTTTTTATCAAGTTCCATACACCAGCTCCCTCATTTCCTAAGCCACCAGCCAAAATTTTAATGATTCGCCTTTTTTCTGCCCACCATGGTTAACAACGTCCTCTTCCTCATCCTCCGTGTAAGTTCATGTCTCCATAACTGTTGTTTAAAAGGGGGAAGAGTCTTCTTCCCAACTAGGGCAAATCTTACACTGGTTGTTGCAATGTTGTTATAACTGGGTCAACCTGACACTGACCACCAGATTGGCCAGGAACCCACACAGGTCTCAGAGGAGAGTTGGCAACAACCAAGGTACTTTTCAGACAGTGTCAGGGTCTTTATCATTCATTCACAGTTACTTACTGTATGTCTACTTTTACTTGGCCCTGTTCTATGAGCTGGGGATTTAACAGTAAACAAAATAGACACAAATCTATTTGGAGGATCTAAGTTCCAAGTAAGAGAATTACAACATGTATTAGAAGGTAGCCAAATGCTGTGAACAAAATAAAAAGAGGAAAAAGAAAACTGGTTATGAAGTCTCCAGTATGAGGACGTAATGTGATGGAAGCAGGATGGGAGTGTTCGCTTGTGAGGTCTGAGTAGGCTTTATTGAGAAGATGAGAACTGAGTCAAGACTTGAAAAAAGTTTGATAGTATTTCGGGTTCCTGGACCCAATTCCAATGTGTGTGTGTTTGGGGGCTAAGAATCCAACTCAATTCTGACACGGTTTACCTGGAAAGAGCATTAAATTCCATAGGCTAAGGACTCAGTCCCATAAGACCAGCCTCCCTTCCAGACACCACTAGCAAGTCCAGCTTGTTACCTATATTTCTAACTGAATGGCTGTTAAATCAGAGGTTTCTATGACCCCCATCTTGAGTTTGATTAATTTGCTTAAGTGGCTCACAGAATTCAGGAAACCCTTTATTCACTAGATTGCTGATTTATTACAAAAGGATTTTAAAACACATGAATCAACAATCAGATGAAGAGATACATTGGGCAAGGTATGGTGAAAAGCTAGGATGCTTCCATGCTCTCTCTGAGAGGGTCACTCTCCCCAAACATGAAACTCTCTGAACCCCCTCCATTAGGGTTTTTACAGAGGCTTCATTACATAGTCATGATTATTTAAATAACTGGCCTTTGGAGATTTAACTTCCAGGCTCTTTCCCCTTACTTGGAGGTCAGGGATGAGACTGAAATTTTCAGCCTTCTAATCTTGCACTGGATTTCCCCTGCCCCACAACCAATCCCACTCTTAGTTGTAGTCCCAAAGTCATGTCACGTTAATGGTAACATAATAAAAGACTCCTTGTTACCTTTCCTTCCTTAGGAAATCCCAAGGGTTTTGGGGCCTCTTTGCCAGGAATGGGTTGAAGACCAAATGTATAATTCTTATTATAAAATCACAATATCATAGATAGACAAGCAGACTTCTGCAGGAAGAACATGTGTTCCCTATTGTAAGCGCACTATTTAGAACAGTGCCCGATACACAGAAGTTCAATAAAAATTTGCTAAATGAATGAAGATGCCAGCGGCATGCAATGAGATCATTTCCTTGACACAGATTAACATGAAGATTCTAGATTTGATCCTCGCTCAATCTCCAAACCTCTTATAGCAAACTGATGAACAAGAACCCATAAACCCAAGGATCAAATAATGTTTAGTTGAAAGAAGAGCATTTAATGGTTCCATCTGGGATGTTTCAACCTATTAGGTGTCCCTTAGGAACAATCAGCAGATTCTTGTCACCTGCATGACCAGAGAAGCTTGCCACAGAGATCGCTCCCTGAACAAAAGGTGGATCTATTCCAAAGACAAATCCCATTCTCTAACTTAGAATGCAGAAATTCCTGGGAAACTACCAAATTGCAATTTTCTGATTTCAGAAATATTGTGATGGTGATTCCATTTCATACCCTATCACATCAAACCAGTATGTTTCCTCATATTTTACCCATTGTCTCAGTCCTATTTCTTTGGGCCATAGTCAATAGAATTCCTCTTTTATATATTGATACACAAATATTTGAGGCCTCCCTATCTTCCCTGAGTTTTTGCTTCTGCTGGATAAATGACTTCATCTTGTTGTAAGAAATGATTTTACTTAGGACATTGGATTTTCTTCACCTTATGCAATGTTCTCTGTGAACGTTCTAATTTGCCTTAAATTGTGGTACTTAGAATTGACTGAGTACACAAGGTATATTATAAGTAGCACAGAGAAAAGAATATTGTTGTCTCATTTGTCCAAGATATATATATATATATTTTTTAAGATATATATTTCTTAATACAGCTTAAAATCACATTAGTTCTTTGAGGGGCAGTTCTGTGTCATCATAGGTACTCACTGAGCCTATTGCCAGCTAGAACAAGTATTTTTATCTGAGTTCTACTAAGACAAATGGTGTTTTATTTGTGTAGTTGTTTATGGGGGAGGAGTACCACAAAATAACTAAATAATTTTTCCTGTTGAATTTTAACATACTAGATTTCATACAATGCTTCATTCTGTCAAAATATTTTCCAGTGAATTTGCTCTTTTCCCCTAGTTTCATGTCACTCTCATATTTGATAAGTCTGTTTTTCTAATTGTTACCTAAGGTAGTGGATTTAAAATTTACATAAACAGAAAGCTTTTTGAAATCAACTGTGATACAGAATCTTAAAATATAAAAAAAATTGTCAGTATAATTTTATTTTGCAAGTTAAATTATTAATATTTATTCATTATGAAGACCTTCATATTAGCTAAATGAGGTGCTTATTGTTGAACACAAAATTTCAAATCAGTGTTTATGGATGACAGCTGAAATCGGATCAATGTCATCATCTAACTGATTTGAATATTTTGTTTTCATTGCACAGTATTGAGAGTATTGTGATTGAAACAGAAGTAGTTGCAATTGTTTTGTTAATTGGTTGATTGATTTGTTTGTAACTCCATTGTCCTTATAATCTCAAGATACTTTTAGAGTGAAATGAATAAGGTATCTGAGAGAAGCATAGTAGAAAATTTTTGTTTTAAAACCAAAACATTGGGGCGCCTGGGTGGCTCAGTGGGTTAAAGCCTCTGCCTTCGGCTCAGGTCATGATCCCAGAGTCCTGGGATCGAGCCCCACATCGGGCTCTCTGCTCAGCAGGGAACCTGCTTCCTCCCCTCTCTCTCTGCCTGCCTCTCTGCCTACTTGTGATCTCTGTCTGTCAAATAAATTAAAAAAAAAAAAATAAAACCAAAACATTGATAATAGTTAACAACCATCCTCATGCATTTGTTCAAGTATTTCTGGAGACTCTACTTTATGACCAGCACTGTTTTAGATGCTGGGGGTACAGAGATATGTAAGATGAAAAAAAGAAAAAAAAAGGTAATGACTCCTGGGTCTACGCTCTAATAAGACGACGCAAAATATAAACTCACTTATGTATACATCTGCATATAAATATCTCAATGTGTATGTGTGCATGTGTGTGTACTAAAATAAAAATCTGCACCATGTAGCCGAATGAAGAAAATACTAGGTGTGCTGACTTTTCTCACTTTATACTCATTTCCACTAACTTGAAGAGAACTCATAGCTATCTGGTGTTAATACCATACTTCCTTAGTGCATTTGTTCTTCCACCTTTCTAGAAGATTATTTCACACCTCTTCTCTTTTCTCAATTCCTAACACAGGTTTCCTATCCTCACATTCAGCCAATGACTATGTTTCCTAATTCACTGAGAAAATAGGAGCTATCAGAAGAGAATATCTATCAGGTACCGCCAACACATTGGTTCACATGTCAACCTCTGTTATCAATACAATTTGCCTATTTCCAAGCCAAAGTAGCCATGCTCCTATCTAATGCCAACCCTTCTGCTTGTGCCCTGAATTCCATCCCTTTTTGCTTATTCCAAGACCTTGCTTCAGCAATTCTCCTTTATTTCTCCTACATTTGCTTTCTACTGGGTCAATTCCTGCCATCAATCTTCCTCGTGTAATCACTTCCCCCACTAGCTACTGGTTCATTTTTTTTTTTTTTTAACTCTCTTCTGAAACAAAATTCCCTAAAAGTATCTGTACTAATAATTTCTAATTCTTCCCCTTCAAAAATTTTTTTTAATTCTTACCTGATTATTTTTTTTTAATTGAGGCTTTACTTTTGTTTTTAGAGCAGTTTTAGGTTTATAATACAATAGAGAGGAACTGACAGAGATTTCCTATATAACCCTTGCTTGTCCACATTTTTTAAATTGCTTAAAATTTAATATCTTTCTAATAACTTTAGAATTTTTATTGTGAAATACAACACATACAAAAATTACCTAAAATGTGAACTGATAGCTTAATAAATTATTATAAAAGAAACTCTCACAAAAACCCCTAAGATTAAGAAAGTGGAAACTGCCAGCATCTCAAAAGCCTTTCATGTGCTTCTTTCCCATTACTACCCTGTCTTTTCTAATAGGTAATCACTTTCCCAATTTTTTTTATATCAATCTCTTTGTTATATATATCCCACACCAGGTATGCATCTCTGAACCATTGAGTTTCATTTGCTTGTTTCTCAACTTTGTATAAGTGGAATTATGCCATTTCTGTGCTTATTGTATTCTTTGTGTCTGGCTTTTTTCACTGTATGTCGTGTGTAATGGTAATTTGCTTGTGTTTGAGCTATACATTATATGAAGGTACTGCCATTTAGTTTTCCATTCCATCACTGATGGGCATCTGGTTTGCTTTTAAAGATGTGAGTTACTTTGAATAATGTTGTCCTGAACATTCCTGCATATGTTTCTTGATTTTTGTGTGTGCATAGTTCAGAGGGATATATAACTGGAAGTGGAATTTCTGAGTCATAGAGACATATATTTTCAGCTTTAATAAATAACATCATACAACTTCCCAAAAGGTGTCAATTTATATTCTCACCATCTGTACATGACAGTTCCAATTGTTCCTCATCCTTAAAAACCTTGGTATTTTAACCTTTTTAATTTTTGTCATTCTAGTGGACTTGTGGCTATAACCATGTGTTTTTAATTTACATTTCTATTATGACAAATAAGGATGAACACCTTTTCATTAGACTACTGGCTATTTGGATTGCTTCTTCTGTGAAGTACCTGTTGAAGTCTCGTGTATTTTTTTTTTCCCTTTTGTTGCTGTTATTTCTTATTGATATATGGAAGTCCTTTATATAGTGTGGATATGTCTGTTATATATTTTGAAAATATACTTTCCCAACCCAGCTTTGTGGTTTTATTTTCTTAATGATGACTCTGATGAACAAAATATAAGTTAGATTTATTCATATTTCCTTTATAATTAGAGCTCTGATGTCCTATTAAAATATTCCAACCGAATGCTATGAAGTCCTACATTTTTCAAATATTATTTACTTTGAATTTTATACTTAGATCTCTACTCCAACCAAAAAACTATTTTTGTTTATGGTATGAGGCATGAATTAATTTTATTTTTTTCCTATATGAGCATCCAATTACCTTTCCACCTGGAAATCCATCTAGCTAAGTCCCTTACCTTCAAATATCTGCTCTAATGTGATCTCCTCAATTGGGCCTTCCCTAACCACCCTAATAAAAATTATAACCTCTTTTCACCCCCACAAACACAACTCCAGTCGAAAACAATTTATTCCTTTATGATAAACCATACAATTTACTGTTGTCTGTCTCTCCATTAGAATGTAAGCTCCATAAAGACAGAAATTTTTGTTCAATTTTTTAACAATATATCTCAAGTACCTAGATGGCACCTAAGCACAGAGTAGGTGCCTAATCAATATTTGCAAAATAAAATAAAATAGAAATAAATAATGGCAGGAAATACTACATTCAACTCGACACCTGCAGTGCTTCATCTGACTATACAGTTCATTGTGTTGATGGTATCTAATACGTGAAATTTTAAAATACAACGCATTTGAGTATGTGTAATTTTTATTACAGCTTTTGATATAATTCAAATATTTTAAGTAAATGGTTAAACCAATTCTTTTTTTTTTTTTTAAATTTTATTTTTTATAAACATATAATATATTTTTATCCCCAGGGGTACAGGTCTGTGAATCGCCAGGTTTACACACTTCACAGCACTCATCATAGCACATACCCTCCCCAATGTCCATAATACCACCCCCC
>NW_019154105.1:50954606-51121185 GCF_002288905.1 Enhydra lutris kenyoni | reverse complement strand
GGGACCTGAGGCCACGCTGACCCCATGTGGGCTTCACCCCGGTTAAGCCTCTGAAGAGATGTCCCTCAGTGGAACAGACTTTTAAAAAGTCCTGATTTTGTGCTCCGTTGCTCTGCCGCTTGCTGGGAGCCGACCCCTCCCCCCGCGGTCTATCTTCCCGTCGCTTTGGATTCACTTTTCCGCCAGTCCTACCTTTCAGAAAGTGGTTGATTTTCTGTTTCTAGAGTTGCTGTTCTTCTACTCTTCGATCTCCCGTTGGATTTGTAGGTGTTTGCAATCTTTAGATAAGCTATCTAGCTGATCTCCCGCTACCTGAAGTAGTCTCAGCCTGCTACTTCTCCGCCATCTTGACTCCTGGTTAAACCAATTCTTAATAAAGCATTTTTGAAATCCTGAAGTTGCTCTGTGGAACTGCATTTGCTAGGTTTGTATGGAGAATCCATCCACTGAACAAATATTTACAGTGTACTCACTAGGTGCCAAGTACCATGTTAAGCTCTGGGGAACTAGACCAAAGTAGCTATTCCTTCAAAGAACTTGCGGTTTACTAAGAACACAATTTAAAACCATAAAACTAAGGCATTTAAATGTAACTCCATCCTTTGGGTTTCAGGTTAGATGGCTCTAAAAATATAAGGTTAGTTCCAGAGAAGCCTTGAAGGAATCATCAGTAAAAGCTACTTTGAGTTGTGGGATCCAGGCTCTTAACCACATCAGGTCAGGATCTATCCAGGACTTGGTCTAGTGTCTGGGTCAGCCATTAGCTACATGGCTTGTAAGCTACATGGCTTGTAAGCTACATGCCCTTGGGTGGATCTCATAGTACTTGAAGATGTCTTGCGTGATAAGGTCGCAGAAGGAATCCGAGTTTAGAGTCAGAGACTTGTTCAGAGTCTTAGTTCACTTAATTGTTTCATTATTCATTCATTCACCAACTTATATTGAGCAACTATTATGTGTCCAGCTCTGTTCTGTGTACTTTGGATGTGTTAGCTTATTGCGTCTGCATCTTTTCATGATGAGGCAGGTACTATTATCCCCATGTTTATATGAAGAAACAGACACTCAGAGATGTTAAAAAACTTGCCTGAAGTTGCAAAATGCTTGAGTGACAAAGAAATATTTAAGTAGCCTTCATACCCTTGCAGTCTAGCCAGAGATCAAAATCTTGACCTCTTACCTCATTAACTGAATGATTCATTTATTTACTTAGCAGGTGCTTATTGAGTGCCTGCTGTGTTCCAGGTATTATGTTAAAAGCTGGGATGCAGAAGTGAACAAGGATAAGGCTGTTCTTATCTTTCAAGTGCTGATAGCTAAGCAGTCATTCATAGGCAATGTGGTTTTAATTATACTTGGACATTCTTCATGACAGGATCACTTTAAACATCAAGTAACAAACGGATTTGAAAGTGTTTTTATGAGGCACAAAGTTCTCTACAACCAGGAATTTATTGTAATTATTATTATTTATTCAAGAATCAAATGATTAAATAATGCATTTAATAATATTTCCTTCTTACAATTTGACATTCCTTCTATCATTCTTCTTTGTTCTCTTTCTGTCTCTTTTATCCAAGAAGGGTAAAAAAATCATTTACAAGGTGACATGCTATAACCAAGCCCAAGTTACGGGAATTTGAATTTCTAAAATGTACTTCAAAAAGTAATTTAAACAGTAGCTCTCTTAGTTCATTTAAAATACCCTTTAATGTACCAAAGTACTAGATTTGTACACTTCCAAGAATGTGTATATTTGCTTTAACCAGTAGATTGCATACATTGAGACCATTTTTAAAAAGTGAAACAACAGACAAAAAACCAGTCAGGCAGTTATATCTAGAGTTTTGATTCATTGATTGCTACCACATTAAAAATGAAAAAAAAAAAGTGAGGGTATGCCTTTTAGTAAATTATACATGTGCATGGATTCTGGAGACAAATGGAAAAACTGTATGACCTTTGGTGAATTGTTTGGCTTTGTGAGGGTTAAGTTTCCTTATCTGTGAGATGAGGATAATCAAAGTGAACTACTTCTTGGGCTTCTTGTGAAGCTCAAGTGAGTCAAAGGAAGTAACTTGCGTATAGCTGCATCTGGTGCCTAGCAAGTGGTTAATTCATTTCTGCTAAAAAAGAAACCTTTAATCTTAAAAAAAAAAAAAAAAAATCATTATTGGGTTTAAAAAACCTGGCTGTAGTAAATTCTTTTTTGAGTTTTGATTGTGAAATGTCATTTCTGTTGTTGGGGAAAAAAGAGGAGAGAGAGAGAGAGAATAGCTACATGTGATTATCCGGAGCTGAAAAGTTAAATAGCAACCATGAATGCAATGCCCCATCTTGAGGAAAAGCTTAAAACATAAGTCAGTGTCTGGACACATTTATTCAATTGTCCTCAGCGTTTCCATGTAGATCCTATTATTTCTGCAAATTCTTTCATAATATTGCACTTTTTGTCATGATGAACACAACCTCTCTTATCTCAGAAGTGGGGTTTTCCAGCTGTTGGACTGAGGAAGCTCTATTCTTCTGAGTTTCATATGGAAGCCGTGATAAGAGAGACAACACTGCTGTAGTTTAACTAACTGCTCTGATGAAAAGCTTCCATTGTCAGGTGCTGTAACACTGATTGTTAGTTTTAATCAAAGAGAATCTAATAGCTTAATGAAATCATTGGCATTAGATGTTCCTGGTCCTTTAGCAAGTTGCTGACCATATTATAGGAATTTATTTTTTACATATTAGAGTAATTACCCTGTAGAACCCAGTAAACATATCTTATCAGGTTTTGTTTGTTTGTTTTGTATTAAAAAAATTCTCAGTTCTTGCTTCATATGCTGTAAATAGCTCCTTGTAAGTGAGGGAAATACCATGTTTTAAGCTCTCCATTGATGTAAATCTTTGGGAGAAGGGTCATACTGTTCCTTCCATTCTTCTATCTTGAGGAGACAATATTTTTTGTTTCCTGATATTTAGCTAATCCTGTGAATTCTTGAGCAAATCACCTTTTATTTCAAATTTTAATTATATAAAATTATTGATTATTGATTTATCACTTTATCCGCTCTCTTACTTTTTGTCATCTCACAATCCATTCTTAGGATAGTTTTTATAACCCTAAAATATAAATCATTTCTCAACAAACCAGAAATCAACTATTAATCAAACTATGGGAGATTTTTCAAATTCTAATGTAGGAATTTAAGACCTTAATTTTTAAACTTAATTTAAGTTAACATTTGTGTTTATTTGCTCCTATAAACATTATACAAACCTTTTGGGCATAGCAAATGGTTGGCAGCTAACTTCATAGCTATGTCTTGCAGTATACAATTTAAAGCCTTTGTTAAAAACCTATCATGTATTGATCTCTAAGTTAATTAATGATACATATTTGTGTGTCATCTGTATGGAAGGAAATGTGTTTTTTTTCATATGTGTTATCATTATCTTTTCAATAAGATTGTAAGTTCTTTGTAACCAGGAAGATGTCACTTATTATTCTTACTGCCTTCCTTCTAAAAACTATATGCTTTTTAAATACACGATGATTGTATTAGTTAGTTATTGCTGTGTAACAACTTACCTCAAAATCTGGTAAATTAAAAGAGCTATAATTTTGTACTGTATCTATAGGTCCAGAATTCAGGAATGGCTTGGCTGGTGATCCAGGCTCAGATTTCTCACAAGGTGGCAGTCAAAAGTATGCTTGGTTCCACTAATCTGAATGCTTCACTTGGACTTAATCTACATCCAAGGTGGCTCACTCACATAACTAGCAAGTTGGCATTGGCTCTTGGTAGTAGGTCTCAGTTCTCTCCATGTGAGGGACTCTCAGGCTGTATAAATATATTCATGGCATGATGGCTATCTTCCCCCAAAGGGAGAGATTTAAGAGACTAAGTTGCCAGCTTTAATGTCTTATGACTCGGTCTTGGAGAGTATATACTGTCATTTCTGTGACTGGTTATAGCCGGTCCTGATTCAATGTTGTAGAAGACTACATAAATGTATAAGTACCAAGAAGAAAAGAACATTAGGGGCTCCTTTGAGGGCTAGCTACCACACTGACAGACTGAGTTGTCTCAAAGATTTACATGACAAATGACAACATTTTTACTTAACTCTCACTGAACATACATTACCACAAAACAATTCAGAGGAAGGTATCAGAAAAAAAAACAACCCATTATTGTGTTTATTGAGGTACACCTGACATATAGCATTGTGTAAATTTAAATTGTGCAGAGTGTTGATTGATACATTTACATATTGTACTATATTTGTCACCAGAGTGTTAGCTAACACCTCTATCATGTCACTTATCATTCTTTTTGTAGTAAGAACAATTTTAAGGAATTGCAACACTCAGCCATTCATTTTGTTATCTGCAAGAGAAAATTCAACCTATATTGACTTAAACAAAGGGAAAATTGTTGGTTTACATAGAAGGAAAGAGTAGGAATATGGGGGACATAATCTAGGTACTCAACAATGTTATGGAGGACCTATTATTTTCAGACTTATTGTAGTGTCTTCACCCTAGACTAGACTTCTTTAATAGTGGCAGAATGGCTGCCAAATGCTCCTAGAAGTTTCACTTGTATCCATGTCCATTAGTACAATAGTATCCTGATTGGACCATCACTGTGGCAAAGGGAAAGGGATTATTCTGAGTGCATAGGTTATTTAAGACCCACCCAAAAAGCAAGGCTGTTACATGGTGAGTAAAAGATAGAAAAAATGTCGGGAACATAATATCTGCTACATGGACACATATGTATGGTTAGCAGCTCTGAATGGATTTAACCAGATAGACATATTCTCCCCAAATGGGAACAATTTATACTATTCTTCTCTCCTTTCTAAAAATCCCAGATAAACCTCTACAGCACAGGAGTGTCAAAAAGTTAGTGAGATCATGCACATCAATTCCTGAGAATGGATCCTCATACGTGGTAAGCTCAACTGGTGTCAGCTATTTGCATATGGAGATTTCGCTACCCTTTCACATGAAAGACAAGCAAATTTCAAGTCAAGATTCAAAGTTTTTGAAACTCTGGGTTACACTGGGAAGTTTCTTAGCGTTATCAAGTTTTCACTGGTGGGAACTGGGTTACTGTAGAGCAGGGTGTAGGATTTAATATAGAATATTAGCAAAGAGTAAGCAGTTCGAATTCAAATGGGTTTGGTTTGATTGTTACCCCTTCTTAGCTATGTGACCTCAAGTAACTTAACCTACCTCTTGTGTCAGTTATCTACTTCTGCCTAACAAAGTACCCCAAACTTAATGGCTTAAGACAACATGCATCTATTATTTTGCAGTTTCTCTGGATCAGGAATTTGGACATTTTAACTGAGTTCTCTGCTTAGTGCTTCACAAGTCTGCAACAAAGGTTTGAGTTGGAATTGGTTTCTTATGAGATGCTCAACTGGGAAAAGATCTAATTCTAACCTTCTTCAGATTGTTTGCAGTATTTCCTGCAGGTGTAGGATTCACGGCGAGTTGCATCTTCAAAGTCACAAATAGAGTGAGTCTGTTACCAAGATGGAGTCTTATATAATGTGTTGTAATCATGGGAGTGATTCATCACGTTTGACATATTTTGCTAGTTAAAAGCAAGTCACAGATCTTGCTCACACTGAAGAGGAGGGAATTTTACAGGGCATATAGGGCATGGACACCAGGAAGCAGGGAACATGAGTCCATCTTAAAGTCTGTCCACTACAGTCTCTAAGCTCTCATTTCTTCTTCTGTGTAATGGGTATAAATAGTGCCAACCATGTTCAATAATCATTGTAAATCACTCAATGGTAGCTTGAATATTCATACCACCTACTAGTTGCTTATTAAGTGAAGGTAAAAATGACTAATTACCCAGATTGAGCTATGGAAAATCAGGGCTACTTGAATGTAATTTATCGTCCTCACCCCTCCTGCAAGCTCCTTAAGTTTATTATATTTCTCCTTCCATTCTGTGACACTTTCCAACACTGTTGTTATTTCTGATGCCATAAATCCATTTCTCATGGCATTCTAATTTCAATGGGATGGGCTTAAAATTTATTTCCTCAGAATTAGATTTTCTGTGCTAATAAATATTCTAATAATTTGTGATAATGGGTAAAAGTCAGAGACAATTCTTCCCCCACACTTTTTCCCTTTCTCCACCTCTTCCCACCAAATAGGAAGCATATTTTAATCAGTGCCTCATAATGAAATAGACATTTTCTTTTCAGTCAGAATTTAACAATTCACAAAGAGCTCTGACACACTTTACAGGTTAGGAAACTGAGCCTTTGAGAGGCTGAGTAATCCTCTTAACCCTGAATCCTGGACTTATGCAGCTGTATTTCTCAAACACTCATTTGGGCACTCTCAAAAATATGTCCCCAACTGAATTTTAATTGGTGTCTATTGCAGTTATGTCTCTACATTTATTTTAACATTGAAAAAAATGAGTCTAATGGAAATTTTGGACCATGAAAGAAAATATCAGGAGGATTCCTGGTAGGTGGGTAACAGACTTAGAGACAAGCTTTCTTGGCAAATCTAATTCATATGTAATAGGCAGCATCATTACATTGACTCCCAAGCCCAGACCAGTTTGGGTTGTAAGAGAAGCTAATTAGTTTTGTTCATAAGCATAAATAATCTGCATTGAAATTTCTTTACTTAAAAAAGAACTATTAAAAGTATAATGGAGCATTATACTAGACCATTGCATCATAATCAACCATAAATAACCCTAAAACTGGACAAAACATATGAATCATTGGATTTGAAGCTTTAGACAACAGATAGCATAAAACAATGATGCCCCACAAAAGGGAAATTTGTGAGGGGACACCCATGATTTCCCTGATTCTCTGCCTGGGACAAACCCCCAACTATGGTACAAGAAGCTAGACTCCAGAAAAGAATAATGGTTCCTATTGAGTTGAAGAAGCTAAAATTTAAGTATGGAGCTCCCAAAGGAGCTGGAATCTGCAAGACAGTACACTGTAGAGAAAGTAGCTCTTTGTGCTAGGCAAGTCCAGAATTCTGTGGGACAGCAGTTCCCACACACAGGATAAGATGACACAGGCTTACAGAGAGCAGCTGCTTTGATGGGTTTGATATGGATTTGATAGCAGAACAGAGATACAAGATTTTGAATAAGGCTCTGGCCTAACTAGAAAAGAAAAATTTAGAGGTAGAGTCTACAACATTAGAGAGGCTGAAGAAACGTTTGACTTTCCAAAGATCCTTCTAACAACACACAAAATCAAGTCTGCATTATTTAAAGATGACCAACTCATAATTGAAATGTGTATTAGGACAAAAATAAGCACATTAAAGGGAAAATAGGAGAATCTAGAATCTACATTATATATATATAATATTATATATAATATATAATATATATAATAAATATACATATTTATTAATATATATATTATAATAAAAATAATAAGACATTCAAAGAAACAGGAAAATGCAACCCAGAATGAAAATAAAGACACCAACTTATACTAGAAACCAAGTCCAAGTTGCTCTGATATATGAGAGTTAGCCAGAAAATGCTGCTAATAATAATGTGTTCAAAGAATATAAAGAATATATTTTATAAGGATATAAAACATATTAATATACATTAAGTATAAATGTGTTCAAAGAATAAAATATGCTCAAATAACTAATAGAAAATATGGTCTAAATGCATGAATAGATAGGAAATATCAGCAGAAAATGAAACTATAGAAGAAAATTGAATTCCAGAAAGGAAGAATATAATAACTGAAATAAAAAATTAACTGACTATCTTAATAGCAAATTGGATATGGCAGAATGCAGAATCAATAAACTTAAAGACAAATAAATAGAAATTGTGTAATTTGGAAAAGAAAGGGAATAAATGAATAAAATTAAAAGTACAGGGACCTAATGAACAATATTAATTGGTATAATTTACATATAAGTGGATTCCCAGAAGAAGACAGTGACAGTGGTCTGAAAAAAAGATTGAAATAAATAATGCCTTAAAATATCCTAAGTATTATGAAAAATGACACCAAGGCACAACAGATATGCTAAAATCCAAAGGTAAAGAAAATATATATATATTTTTCTTTAAAGCCAGCTAGAAGCAAAGACATATGATATATAGGGGAACAATTATACTAATAATTGCTACCATCTCATAAGAAGTAATAAAGTTGAAGAGACCATGAGTGATACATTTAAAGAGTTAAAAACAAACAAGGGAAGAACTCTCTCAATTCAGAATTGAATTAGCAAAAATATACTTCAAAAATGAGGATGAAATAAAGACATTTTTGGATAAATGTAAGCAAGATTATTATGTATTACCAGCAGATGGCCACTACAATAAATACAAAGGATGTGCTTCAGAACAAAGGTAAATGATACTGTGGGTAGGAAGGAAAGAACAAAAATGGGAAAAAAAATTAACTTTGTTTTCTTTTAATTTAGTTCCTTCAAAATTAATGACTATTTAATGTAAAAATAATATGGAAGACAGTTAAATTATATGTAGAATTAAAGAAATAACAAAAGTGGTTCAAGAAAAGGCAAAAGATTTTTCCATTTGTGAAATGAGAAGTATGATGTATAAAAAAATAAATTTGTCCATAGAGATGTGAAAAATGATAAATGTGAATAGTTAAATATGATGTGTGAGATGATAATATATTGACTCTGAATAGACTTTGATAAGTTATAGATGGGTATTATAAATGCTACAGCACTAATTACAAATAAAAGAAGGGTAGTTTATAAGTCAATAGAAGGCATAAAATAGAATAATAATATATGCCCAATTAATCTAAAAGAAGGTACATAAGAGGAAAGCAAAGAACAAGTGAGACAAATAGAAAAATAATTGCAAGAATATAAACTTAAACTGATCATATCTATGACTACGTTAAATACAAGTTGTTTAAATGTTATATTTAAAAGTAAAGTTGTCAGAAAGGAAGAAAAATAATACAGCTATCTTCTGTCTATAAAATATGCACTTTAAATATAAAGATTATAAATAGGTTAAAAGTGACAAGATAGAAAAAGATACACCATAGAAATACTAATCAAAAGAAAGCTATGGTATGTGTATATAGACTTAAGGACAAGAAATATTATTATAGACAAAGAGAGACATTTTATAATGATTAAAGGGGCAATGAATCAAGAAGACACAACAATCTTAAAGATGTATGCATCTAATAATAGAACTTTAAAATTCATGAGGCAGAAATTGGCAGAGGCAAAGGGAGAAATAAACAAATCCATAATAATAGTTGGAAATTTTAACAACCTTCTCTCATTAAGATGAAACAAGTAGGAAAAATATCAGTAAGGCTACGGAAGGTCTGACCAACACTATCAACCAAAGTAATTGACATTTATAGAGCACTATATTTAACAACCACAGAATAAACATTTCTTTCAAATTAACATAGAATGTTCATCAAAATATAACATGTATTGGGCCACAAATGAAGTCAATAAATTTCAAAAGATTGGAATCTTTTGGCACTTGATTTTAGACCACAACAGAATTAAATTGAAAACCAATAAAAATAAGATATCAAAAACTCCAAATATTTGGAAATTAAATGACATTTTTAAATATTCCATGGGTGACAGAAGAAATCAGAAGGAAAACCAAAAAATATTTTAAATTGAATGCTAATGAAAACACACCAAAATTTGTGGGAAGAATCTAAGCAGCACTTAAGAAGGACATTTGAAGTATTAAATATGTGTATTTGAAGTGAAGAAATTTATAAATCAGTGATCTTATTTTTTACCTTGAGAAGTTAGGAAAAAAGAGCAAATTCAACTCATAATAAGTAGATGAAAAAATAACTGAAATCAATGAGTTATAATAAGCAAATAATAGAGAAGATAAACAAAGTCAAGAATTTGTTCTTTAAAGATTACTAAAATTAAGAAACACCTGATTAGAATGATCAAGCCAAAAAGGGAATAAAATACAAATTAACAAAAATCCTAATTTAAAAAGGAAATATCACTACAGATTCTATAGACATTTAAAGGAATTTAAGGAATAGTATGAACAACTTTATGCTATTATTGGCAATAACTTCAATGAAATGATCACATGCCGTGAAAAATACTTTTTACCTAAAATGACACAGGATGAAGTAGAAAAATCTGAATAGCACATTATCTATTTAAATTTTTGAAGACATAATAAGAAATATAACCTTAAGGAAAATTTCAGGTGATTTCTCTGGTATATGCTATGAAACATTGTATAAATAATAACAATTTTACAACAAAGTCTTTCACAAAATAGAGATGGGTTGAATGCTTTCCAACAAATTCTGTGAGGCAAACATAACCATAATACCCAAATCTGACAAATACCTTATTAAAAAAAAAAGTGCATGCCAATATCATTCATGGACAGAGATACAAACTTTGATAAGTATTATCAAATTTAAAATAGTAATGTATTTTAAAAAAAGATAATACATTATAACCAAGTAGTATTCATCCCAGCAATGCAAGGTTGGTTTAAACATTAAAATGAAAATCAATCAATATCATTCCCCATATTAACAGAAAAAAAGAAGATAAATCAGATACACCTACAGATGCAGAAATAACAATTGATATAATTCAACTCCTATTCATATTAAAAAACCACAGCCAATTAAGAATAGAAGAAAATTTCCTGGATTTGATAGCAAGCACTTATGAAATTCTAAACTGATTTTTAATGGTACAAACAGAATAATTTCCTCCTGAAGAATGAAAACAAGGCCAAGGTATCTGCTCTACCCTATTCTATTCAATATAATACTTGAGATCTTGCTAACATAACAAAGAAAAAAGGCAACTGACACATAACAGATTGATAAGGAAGATGTAAACTTCTTTTTATTTACAGATACATGTAGAAAAAAGAAAATACTGGGGAATCTTAGGTAATCTAGAAAAAAAATCTGAAATTGGTAAGTGAATTTAGCAAGGTTTAGGATATAAAATTTATAACAGCATCAATTACATGTCTACTATATTTTAAAAATAAAATAATGAAAACATCAAAATATCTAGAAATGGATATAACAAGACACACAAGAGTAATACACAGATTGACAATGAATTGCATTATCATTATTATATTACAGAATTATTCTCCATTACAGAATGGAGAAGTTACCATATTCATGGATTGGAAGACTCTGTATTTTACAGATGTCAGTTCTTCCTAAATTAAACTCTAAGTATTATATAAGACCCATCAAAATCCTAAGAGCTTCTAAATTTTTGATAGATATTATTAGGTTGATACTATAATTTTTACCAAGAAGCTAAACTATAATGCTTCTAGGAGAAAATACAGAAGAGAATCTTCTCAACATTGGAGTAGGCAAGGATTTCTTGGATAGTTATGTAAAACATGGTAAATAAAGCTTAATCTATAGTAAAACCTGCAGCTTTAAGATAAAAATTAAGAGGCATCTGGTTGGCTCAGTTGGTTAAGTAACCAACTCTTGGTTTCAGCTCAGGTCATGATCTTGGGGTCCTGAGATCAAGCCCCACCCTGGGCTCTGTGTTCAGCACAGAGCCTGCTTGAGATTCTCTCTCTCCCTCTCCTTCTGTTCCTCTCTCGGCTCATGCTCTCTCTCTCTCTTCCTCCCTCACTCTAAATAGGATAAAATAAATAAATGTTTTAAAGAAATAATAAAAATTAAGCTCTAGATTGGGGGAAAATAATCACTGTGATAATTCTGAAAAAGGAATTTTATAAAGAATATATTAACAAAATCTGTATCTTTTGAAGCAAACTGAGGGTTATGGAAGGAAGAGGGTAGGGTTGGGGTAACTTGGTGATGGGCATTAAAGAGGGCACATGTTGTGATGAGCACTGGGTATTATACACAACTAATGAGTTGTTGAACACTATGTCAAAAACTAATGATGTACTATATGTTGGCTAACTGAACATAATTAAAAAAGAATCTATAAAAAACAACTTTGATAATTCAATAATAAGAGGCTAACAAATCAGGGTGCCTGGGTGGCTCAGTGGGTTAAAGCCTCTGCCTTCGGCTTAGGTCATGATCCCAGGGTCCTGGGATTGAGGCCCGCATCAGGCTCTCTGCTCCGCAGGGAGCCTGCTTCCTCCTCTCTCTCTGCCTGCTTCTCTGCCTACTTGTGATCTCTGTCAAATAAATAAATAAAATCTTTAAAAAAAAAAAGAGGCTAACAAATCAATTAAAAATGGGTAAAAGACTTGAACACTTCACAAAAGAAGGTATACAAATACCCAATGAACTCATGAAAAGTTGCTGAACATTATTAGACGTCAGAAAATGTGAATTGGTTTAAGATTATGAGATAGTATTTCACGTTCATTTGAATGGCAAAAATTTCCAAAAGAGAAGGATATCAAGTGTTGACAAGGATGTAAAGCAAATGGAATTCTCATACTTTGTTAATGAGATGGTAAAATGGTACTAGAAAACTGGAGAACAAATTTTCAATTTTTATGAAACATACTATAAAGTTACTCTGTGACCAATTCCACTCCTAGATATTTATTTAAGAGAATTGAAAGAATATGCCCACAAAAAGAATTATACACACATGTTCATAGTAGTTTTTTTCACAGTTGTCAAAATTGGAAACAACTCTAATATTCATTAATAGGTAAATGCAAAAACAAATCATGGTATGACAATACAATGAAATACTACCCAGAAGTATACAGAAATAAATTACAGATAAAACTACTAACTTCAGAAGGAACATAGAGTCACTCTGTCTTATTCTATTGGCCACGCAGGTTGACCTCGTCACAAGTGAGGAAGCTACACAGAGCAGGGTGCAGAGTGTGAATACCAGAAGGTAAAAATCATTTGGAGATGGGCCCACACAGGTATTTTTACAAAGTGATTAGTTATCTGTGGATATCTGGTTGTGAATTACAGTATAGGGTATTTGAAGTAGGATAGACAAGGAGGGCTGGGAAGAAAAGTTGTGGTCAGTTTACATTAGGAAATTTGACTTGTATGTAGCAGAAATAAAACTGGCATTGTCCAAAATAAATTGTAAAAGAGACTCATCTGCTGCAATGAGACTGTAAATAATGTTGGATAAAACTCTTTCAAAAGGACTTCGTTTTGGAAGCAAGACTAGGAAACACATGGTCCTCTTGTGTCCAAAGGTATCCAACTGGCTTGGCTCATTGCTGTATGTCTGTTGATGTTGATAGATAATTTGCAAATTGTGTTGTCAACACAACATTTAATCTGCTCTGAGCAGCTCATAAACAACACTTTGATTAATTCTTTCAGTCCGTGTCTTCTGGACAAGATTTACAGAGCTCTGCTTATTTGGATGAAAAATAGAGAGAGACAAGCTGTCAGTATAAGGGAAAAGGGGGACGGGAGGGTTTCCTTTTCTCTTTCTTGGTGGCATTTAAGAAGTGTTTTTGAGTCAGGATTTTAAATGTTTGGTTCCGCAAGGGAAGGATTTCTCAGTAGAACTCGGCCAATGGCACAAGCAAGGCTCCGTGTCAAAGTGGAATAAGTCAGGATGGACAAAGGCAGCTTGGCAGTGGAATACTGTAAGAGGGGAAAGAGTCAGTCAAGCCTAAGGCAGGAGATGACTTTCTGAATTAGCCAATTAGTTCCAGAAACCTGTTGGACAATTACAACTCACAGAGCTTGCCATCCATGCTCTCTGTGGAATACAAAAATATTGTATTGAATAGAATTCTGTTCCACAAACACATTTAAAAAAATGATTAGAACTAAAAAAAAAAAAAGATTCTCAGTAACATGAATTATAAATGTTAATACGCATTATTATTGAGCAATTCTATGTGTGTGTGTATGTGTGTGTGTGTCTAAGCGAGCGGGGGAGAGGAAGATGGAGAGAGATTGATCTGATTGTTGTCCTTTTCTTGTATTACTACATGCCAATCTCCCCTTCTCCGCCAGGCCCCCAAATCTGTTTAGTTGAGCAGTTTCTATTAATTTTGGCTTCGAAATAATTTTCCATTGAAGCATGCCTTTTAATCAGCATTTCTCTACCTTTGTTGATTTATCCCAGCCAAGATAAGTGAATAGAGTTCTAAAACAGTGTTTATGGAATATTCTTATATCATTATGAAACATGGTGATCATCCAGCAACTTAGCCATAGAGACCTGGAAATGAATATCATTTGGAAAATGGTCCTTTCCCAGCAATTATGACACAAGATGTACAGACAGTCTGAAGCTGATAGGGGAAAAAAGATCCAGGAAAATAGCTATCTAATAATTAGAAATGTAAATAACCCAACACCACAATTCCTCCTTGAATTTGTCCCCTTTTATGCCTGTCTCCTCTCAAAGGGATAAATACGATTTTTATGAGCTGCATTTTGGAATGCACACATTTCTAGCGATCATGCCAAGTGTTTCTTTTGTTCTTCACATCTGCATCTTTCGATATGATGAAGAGTCAACAAGAAAGTAGATTCGGTTTTATTCCTTTGACAAATAAGGTTCACTTTGGGACACAATTGGGAAAAGACAAACATAACCTCCATATCAGAAAACCAAAGCTGAATTTTCCATTTATGACAGTTAGACGCTGTAACTTATATGCAAGGCCCTTGGAAATATTAACCCAGATTCAGAAATTAGTAATTATATTGACCTTGACATCTGTCCTCATTACCTTGTTCCCAGCTCACACAATTAGTTTAGCTGAGAATGTCATCAAAACCCTGTGTTTTAGATCTATTTCTAGTAAGGAACTCCTTCAAATCATTGCCCCATGAAAATTATAATATTAAGGACACAAAGGTATACGTGTATGTAATTGCAGTAATTGTGTTGAGAAAGAATTCATGTAAATTTCCTTTAGGGGCTTCATTCTGTTTGATGGCCTTCATGTACTCCCTTAAAACTGAAATGATTTCAAGGCATTGTTCTACAAAAGATGATCAGAAATTATTGTATATGAAAAGAGAAAGGGTGAAAGAGAATAATCGGAGAGGTTCACATTGTGAAATAAACTTCAGGCTTCTAACTTGAGGACAGCAGAGTCTGACTAAAGCCCTGTGATTCCGGAACTCTGTGTGTCCTCTGCTCACTCCCTCTCCTACTCCCCGGACCAAGTTTGTTGGAAGTGTTATTGTTGTATAAGCAATATGCTGACAGAGTCTAAATGAAACACTCCCCTACTGAAAAATGAGAGAAATCATGTACTCATATGAAGAGGAAAATACCCAGAGATTTTTGTTTTCTGAAGATAGCAATAGTCTTGAGTTTATTTCATTATTATAAAAGCCTAATAATCTATGATAGCTGAAAGCAAATGTGATTTATTAAGGTCTCTCACAGACAGAAGATAAACCCATAATGTGCAGACAGTTTTTTTAAAGGAGTGTGCTAAAAAGAAAAGAGTCAACAGCTTGCTTACTCGGTAGCTCCAGAAAGTGTTGATTTGAGGCTGTGAAATATCAGAGTTGATGAATGGTAGAAGCGAAATTATAACTGTTGTTCTATGGCGAGATAAACTTTCACCTCCGTGAAGAAAATATAGATTACTGAAACTGATTGCAAGCAATCAGTGCTGTATATTCTTCTTCCCTAACTGAGCAATGTTTGAATTTGTGCCTTTCAGACAAATGCATTAATAACATTTAGCCACTAGGTATTTGTGGAGGAAATTGGAAATTGTTTTTAATTTGTTGGTTTGGTGAAGCGATAATATATTGAGCCATAAGGGAGGGGGTAAAAAAAAAAAAGCTATTGGTATATGATTTCTATTTGCATATGTAAATATATTAATGCACACAGAGCCATGTTGTTCTTATGAACTCTCCCACACAAAGAGAAGGGTTAATAGACAGGGAGATTGAAAAACCTGCATGACCATGTTGCGAAATACGGATTTAACACATAACTCATTGGAGGCCCCAATGAGTTATGGGCCTCATTTGCTGCATATTACAGACATTTTTTCCATATTCCTTTTCAACAAGGCATATGGTTTAAATTAGTTTCATATTGGGTTTTCTGGGATCTTTCATGGACTGTTTTCTGCAACAAACTGTAATACTCTTGCTCTTTTAATTTTATACTATGATGCTATTAAGTGCAGTTCTTTAATTACCATGAGAGGCAATGCCTCAGGAACGTATTCTGTAATAGCGACAGTGGGGTATGAGTTTGAATCGAGAATTCCCATTCAGTTGATGAACTTAAAGAAGCTGCAAATTCCTTCTGGATGAAGGCAAAGGGGTAACAATGTTAGTGCAAAGTGGGGGCAGGGAGCAGTTTGGGAGGAAAACATTCAGCCGCATCTTCAGTTGAGTCAGGAAAGGAGACTCTTTGATAGGTAACAGCATCCTGAAGGGTTAAGAGTATTAAAGGACCCCATTTCCCATAACTTAGCTCATAAATCATATTTTCAGGTACTTTACATGATTTATGAGAGGCTGTCTGTCTGCATGATCAGTAAGTTGCATTAAAATGGCAATTGGTACTTCCAAAACAGAGCCTGATGATAAGAATCCAAATCTCAGAGAAGGCAAATCTCAGCACACAAGTCAGCCGAATGCTGGGGTGGGAAGCGAGGATCTACAGTTCATGTTCCGTCTCTAAAATTCAAGGCATAAAATCAAAATATTAAGTGGAAAAAACACCTCCCTGGAATAATAACACTTGGGTTTTTGTTTTTTCTCGCCACTGCAAACTTGATTAAGTCATTTATTTTCTGTGGACCTTGGTTGCTTAGTGAAATAAAGGACTCGGGGCCTTCCTATCCTTAAATATATATTTTGCTTTGCATACATATAAATTATATTTTCTTATTATGTGTATATATTTATATATTATTTATCTATCTGTTAGATTATTTATCTTTGTATCTATAATAGTATACATTATGTGATATGTATATGCATGTATATGTATGTATTTGCACACATATATATCTCAAATATATCTATATACATGTATCTATACCTACATATGCACGTATATGAGTTTTCTATGTGTATATGCATATATATTATGGTGTTGCCTTAAAAATGTGAAAGAAGGGCCAACTGCGTAGCTCAGTTGGCTAAGTGTTGGACTCCTGTTTTCAGCTCAGGTTGTGATCTCAGGGTCCTGGGATCAAGCCCTACATTGGGCTCTGTGCTCAGCAGGGAGTCTCCTTGAGATTCTCTCTCTCTGCCCCTTCCCCCACTCACATTATCTTACTGTCTCTCTCTAAAATAAATAAAATCTTAAAAAAATTGTTGAAGGAGCTGAAGCAAATATATACATCTTTATGTATGCATACATAGGTACAAATTATATATACATATGTGTGCATATAGATGTATGAAATAATGTACATGTTAGGAGAACTGGTCACTTATAGAGCACCAGCAACTTAAGAGTTCTTGTTACCTTGTGTAGCCTATTATTCTGGATTTCATAAATGCTGACTCCTAGAAATGTTAAACTTATGAATGGTCTTATAAAGTATAATTGAACATTCTATTCAATGCTAGAGTTGTGTAAAGGTACTATGTTTTTCTTTAAAGATAAAAATTTATAGGAAATTGCTGCTTGACATTTATCATGGGTAAATGGAAGATCAAAAAATTTGTAAAGTGTGTCTTGTTACTTTGTGTTAGTGAGAATAAATTCCATTTTAAGAGCAAATTAAAAATTCATAGTTTTATTATTAGACTTTTATTCTAATGCAACTCATCCAAATTTGGATTTTATAGTGGAGGACACTTAAGTATTTTGAAGCCTTCTTAGCAGGAGCAAATTCAGTATAGATTGATCTCTTTGCAAAAGACCCTGTAACTCATTAGATTATGTCAAAGTTGTGTTTTCCTGAACACACCAGACATGAGTCAGACTCATTGGGTCACAGATAGGCTGAGAAATAGAACATTTAAGAGCCCAGAATTATTTGACACATTGGGTCACCCTAGAATTACGAAACTTGAACTTTTTATTAACAGAAATTTAGATACAGGTTTACTCTAATAAGCTGTCTATTGTCCTTGTATGTTAAGAAAGCTGCTGACCTCTGGTGCTTGTGCTCATTAGCTATAGCCATTACCCCTACCTCAAGCTCTTAATCAGCTACTTTAGGTCAGTATTCCTTCAGATTTGGTCATTTGGGCTTGAATTAGTCAGTTCATGCTGCTATAACAAAAACACCATAGCCTGGATGGCTTTGACAACAGAAATTGTGTTCCCACAATTCTGGAGACTGAGAAGTCTAAGATCAATCAATCAACTCAGTTCCTGGTTTGTGGAGGGACAACTCATTGCTGTATCCTCACTTGGTGAAGAGAGATGGGGGAAGCAATTTCTCCTACATCTCTTCTTAGAAGGGCACTAATACCATTCATGAGGGCTGCACCCTCATAACTTAATTACTTCCTAAAGGCTCAATTTTCAAATACCAGTGCATTGGGGATTAGGGTTTAAGCATATGCATTTGGGTGGGGGGGGACATTTTCTCCATAGCAGGTTGTTGACTCCTTCCTCTGGGGACACCAACTCTGCTGTTCCAATTAGGCTCCCTCACTGGGCAGTGCATTTGAGAGCCAAATGTGAGTTTTCTACATGAAACCAGGAGCTATTAAATAAAAAAATATATATATAATTTTTTTTTCACAAGTAGAGTACCATTTTTGGAGTTACTAAGTAGGACTTAGTGAATTCATTCAATGAACGTTTTTACACAGTGCCTACTGTATTAAAGCATCCAGAATAAGAAATAAAATAAATCAGAGACTGACAGGATATATACAAAAAAAGATGAGCTATAAATCCCTCAGGTCTTTCAGGTCCTTGATATTTTCCAAAGTCTAGTTCATCAGTGGGCTGGATTTGTGTGTGTGTGTGTGTGTGTGTGTGTGTGTGTGTGTGTGTGTACACATAAAGTCTGGAACTAAAGCTCCAAATAATCAATGTTTATCTGGATGAGAGGGGAAAGAAGCATAAAGTACTACATTTGTTTTTAATCAGCATACTTTTATATTGTTGGATTTAAAAAAAATAAGAATGTATTTGAACACTGCATATTAAAATTACCAATATAGGTTGAGAATATAGTGGGAGTGAGAGTCCCAAGCAGATTCTGTGCTGAGCAGACAGCCCATCCAAGGGCTCAATCTCATGATCCTGAGATCAAGACCTGAGCAGAACCCAAGAGTCAGACACAGAAACAACTGCACCAGCCAGTGTCCAATGCTTATTAATTTGTATTTAAATAGCAGTGTTCTCTAGGAATCCTGTGTTTAAACAGTTGTAATTTGGGGAATAGATTAAAAATGTATCAATGTATATCTGAATGCTCATAGCAGTCAGAATTATGCTGGCTATCAGGGTTTAGCTGTTTTTGAGACATGATGTATTCATCTGATTTCCACTCAGGTCCTGTGTGATCACAGGGAACACACAAAGAAGTTCTCCGAATCTTTGGTTTTTATAATGAGGTGAAATAGGAATTATGTGTGTGTGTGTGTGTGTGTGTGTTTTAATTTTAAAAAAGAGAAACGGGTATGAATACCATTTGTAGCAGGTGCTTTCTGTGGCTTACTGATATCTGCCTGGCCTTTTTGGATTAATTAAGGTTCTCTAGAGAATAAGAATACACACACACACACACACACACACACACACACACACACACACAATATAATATATATTCAGAATATATCTATATCTACATATCTATGTATCTATAGTCTAGACCTAGCTGTGAGAGAGATAGAGGTTGATTGATTTGAAGGAATTGGCTTATGGAGTTGTGAGGCTGACATCTGAAATCCACAGGGCAGGTTGGCAGTCTGGAAACTCAGGTAGGATTTGACACATCAGTCTTGAAGCAAAATTTCTTCTTTTTTGGAAACTTCAGTTTTGGTTCTTTTGGCCTTCAACTGATTGGTTGAGGCCTGACCCCATTTTCGAGAACAATCTCTCTCACTTAAAGTCAACTGATTGTAGACCACATTGACAAATTACCTTCATAGCAACCCCTAGATTAGTGTTTGGTGAAATAAGTGGATACTCTGACTAGCAAAATTGACACCTAGACTCACTTAAGACTCAATGTCCAACTGTAAATGTACACAAGTCTTTTTTAAGTGCTGCTTATGAACTATAGCCTGCTCTGTCCATGCATGTGGTTAGAGTTTTGGAGAATCAACACTCTCTCCAAGAAAGTCCTCTCATTCTATGGCTGATAGGAATTGATGTATAAGTCAGTCAACTTAGGATGGAGGATATGTGCCAAGGCCCCCAATGGATGCCTGAAACTGTGGATGGTACCAAACCTTGCGCATACTGTATGTATTTTTTTGTACATCCATACCTATGACAAAGTTCAATTTAAAAATTAGGTGCAATAAGAGATTAATAATAACTAATAATAAAATTGGACAATTATAATGTTTTGTAGTAAAAGTTATATGAATGTGATCTCTCTCTCTCTCTCTTTCTCTCAGATTATCTTATTGTATTGTACTCACCCTTCTTGTGATGAGGTGAGATGACAAAATACCTATGTGATGAGATGAAGGTTGCTGAATGAATCAGGCACTGTGCAGTGTTAGGCTCCTATTGACCTTCTGATGTTACATCAGAAGTAGGATCATCCGCTTGCCATAGGTAAGTGAAACCACAAAAGGAAAACCAGATCAGGGGGACTGTTCCAGCTCCCTCACATAATTCTGAGGCATATGGTCTTCCTCTGCCAGTGTTTCACAAAACTGCCTCTCAAATAAATGGTCTCCAATTCTATATCAGCAATGTCTGTTTCTGGGATAAGCAAAACTAACACAGTGTGGTCATTTCAATTGGTGAGAATATTCTGGAATAATTTCTTGAAACCCAGGCTGGGGGAACTCGCTAGCTAGAAAACACAAGTCTGTATTAATGGTTCTCTTTTTTGTTGCCTTTGTTATCAGTAAAAAGCTCTTTTTCATGTAAAAATTCTTTCAGTATCTTCAAAGGAGTAGCTATATATTTTGTATTTACTGAGTAAGATAATACCAATTCACATCTAGCTTTGAGAATACATTGTAATAAGTTTGTTTCTTTTCTTTTCCCTCTTTCCTAAAAATTTTGAGACTTTATTAGATTACCCATATTATTTTATTCACTACTGTATTTCCAGAGGCTAGAACAGGGACTGGCACATAATAAGCATTCAATAAATATTTCTAAACAGATGAACTATGTAGATGCCTAAGACTTTTCCCTTGTTTTTGATTCAGCTCCAGTGATTTGTAAATACGGTTGCATAGGAATATCCGAGAAATATTTTAAAAATAAAAATCCTGGGTACCATCCCTAAAGATAGTAATCACACAGTATAGGGTAGGTAGGGTTCAAGAATCTAGCTACACACATGTGTGTGTGTGTTTGTGTGTGTGTGTAATAGATTTGATAACTTTTTACAAAAATTCAACTGTCTTAGCATTTCAGATATATAAATATTTCTATATAACAGTTTTTTAAAAATGAATTGCTTATCAAAAGGGAATGCTATTTATACATTTGCAAAATAAGATACTGTCAAATTTCCCTTGCAAAATTCCATACATCTGAATATTGGGAATGTTTGTTTTCAAAACTAGTAACCACCATTATTAACAATTTTTTTAACCACTTGATGGAAAAAATATGTATTTTTATTGTTCTATTTTTTCTAGTTATTCTAGGTTTCACCAATTTCTTTTTTATTTGATAGTGTATATTTCCTAGTTTATGAATTTTTTATTTAAATGCTTTGCTCATTTTTTAAATTGAGTTATTTGGCTTTATTTATTTTAAAGGCTTATCCTATTTTATGTAAGTCCTTTGTTACATATGTTGTTAATGTTTTTTTCTGTATGTTTTAATTTGACTCTTATGACCATCTTCAATCACACAAATATTTTATTTTTTTAAAAATTTTTTTAATTTTATAGACATATAATGTTTTATTAGCCCCAGGGGTACAAGTCTGTGAATCACCAATTTTACACACTTCACAGCACTCACCATATCACATACCCTCCTCAATATCCATAACCCTAACACCCTCTCCCTTACCCCCTCCCCCCGGGCAACCCTCAGTTTGTTTTGTGACATTAAGAGTCTCTTATGGTTTGTCTCCCTCCCGATCCCATCTTGTTTCATTTATTCTTTTCCTACCCCCCTAATCCCTCACATTGCATCTACACTTCCTCATATCAGGGAGATCATAAGACAGTTGTCTTTCTCCTACTGACTTATTTTGCTAAGCATAATACCCTCTAGTTCCATCCACATTGTCGCAAATGGCAAGATTTCATTTCTTTTGATGGCTGCATAGTATTCCATTGTGTGTGTGTATATATATATATATATATATATATATACATACCACATCTTCTTTATCCATTCATCTGTTGATGGACATCTAGGTTCTTTCCATAGTTTGGCTATTGTGGACATTGCTGCTATAAACATTCAGGTGCACGTGCCCCTTCGGATCACTATATTTGTATCTTTAGGGTAAATAGCCAGTAGTGTGATTGCTGTGTCATAAGGTAGCTCAATTTTCAACTTTTTGAGGAACCACCATGCTGTTTTCCATAGTGGTTGTACCAGTTTGCATTCCCACCAACAGCGTAGAAGGGTTCCCCTTTCTCCACATCCTCGCCAGCATCTGTCATTTCCTGACTTGTTAATTTTATCCATTCTGACTAGTGTGAGGTGGTATCTCATCGTCGTTTTGATTTGTATTTCTCTGATGCTGAATGATGAATCACACAAATATTTTAATGAATTAAAATTTACCTTGTTTTCTTCCCTTTCTGGTATGTGATTTTGCATCTTAAGGCTTTTCTATCCCAAAGTCATAAGCATATTCTCTTATATTTTTGCCTAATTCCTTTCCTTTAAATGTTTTTTAGGGTTTTATTCCTCATAGTATTTATTTTTATAAGATGGATATAATTTATTTATTTTGGAACTGGCTAGTTAATTACATCAACATCATAAACTGTTTATACTGTGCCTACTAGATTTGAAATACATAAATTTTAACACAAAGTACATTTGGATATGTACATGGGTCTGTTTCTACATGACCTATCATTTTTCCCTGATCTATTCTGTTCTCACACCAATATCGTACTGGTCTAATTCCTATAGTTGTATAATGTATCTTATTATCTGGTAATACAAGACCTCATCATTAGTCTGCCTTTTAATTTTTTTCTAGTACCTCTTTCATATCTTTTCTTCTACAAATAGAATCACCTTATCAAGTTCTATGAAAAAATTTTGTTGGTATTTTGATAGGCATTTATCTGAAATTCTGGTTTAATATAGGGAGAAGCTAATATCTTTACAATATTATGTCTTCCCTTCCAGGAAATGGCATACTTTTGCATTTATTCAGATGTTCTTTTATAGCCTACCTGATACTTGAAGATATAGTGACAATTTGATCCAATTTGGCTTTTGATTTATTGGAATAAAGAGTGTTTACACCCTCAGCCTGCTATTTGAAGATTGCTGGCAAAAAACAACTTGGAAAAAACAAAACAAAACAAGCAACTTGGAACATTTATATCCCGTCATGTAGAAAAAAGCATAAACAAATTAAAAAAAAATAAACCAGTTGTTTCTTTTCTTTTTTCCTAAGATTTTATTTATTTATTTGAGAGAGAGACAGTGAGAGAGAGTATGAGAGAGGAGAAGGTCAGAGGGAGAAACAGACTCCCTGTGGAGCCAGGAGCCTGATGTGGCTCTTGATCCTGGGACTCCGTCATGACCTGAGCCAAAGGCAGTTGCTCAACCAACCGAGCCACCCAGGCACTCAAACCAGTTGTTTCTTTAAAATGCAATTTTCAAGGACTTCAAATTATGTCACCAAAAGTTTTTTTCATCTTATGTTTTGATAGCATGAGGCATAGTTAAATTTTAATCCACATTTTAATATCCATTAGTTCTCTGAACAGAAAACAATATGTATAATTTTTGAATTTATTTGTTGACAATTCATGCTTTTTATTACATAATTAATTTAAAGTAAATGAAACAGTATGCATCACTTGTTAAATGGGAAAAGTAAGAATCTGTCTTTATATAGTATGAATATTATCAAAGATTATATTAGCATCTTTATAATATGGTATTTAATAATATATGAGTCCCAAACCACTTTTATCCTAAATCACTTTTCACACCCACAGAAAATGATAATAGGATACAAAATAATGAGAGGAAGCTCAGGAGGTGATATGTGGTTGCAATCAGTGGTTTGAAAGACAAGGAAGACTGGGATGTGCTTCTAGGAATTTGCTTCCTGGTTCCTAATTTAAAGTTTAGTGCCCAGTGCCCTTTGTTTCTGCTCCTGCCTCTCTTTTGCTTTTTATTCAAGGTCTCCACCCATGACCCTACTGCTAAGAAACTGGATGGAGAATGGGCTGGAAAGAAATGGAGTAACTTGGCAATTACATATGTGCTTTTCATTGAGTGAAGATTGCTATTTTTCTTTCAGAGCTTAAAGCTATTAGGCTAAACATAACAATAACTCAGGCTACTTTGCATTTCTATCTAGTGACTTAATTTGAGTGGCAGTATTAATATTTTATCAGGAAATCAGCATTTTCTTTTAAATATGTACTTTTAAAACTTTGTTGTGCCCAAACACATGATTTATGGTATCTGGAGGCTCAGATATTTTCTACTGGAGCAATGTTCCCATTCTTTCACAGAGTCAGGTGGTCAATGGAATTCAAAATACAGAACTTTCCTTTAGAGATACCTAGTGTCCCTGTTGCTCAAAAACTGATCCTCACATGCAACTGCCTGAAAAACCAACTGTCATCATGAAACCTTCCCCATTAATTGCATTAGGTCACAAAGAAGTCTTGCTGAGCCCTTTCAGAAATTTAAGAATAGAACTTTATATCTTTTATTTTATATCCTACAAGAATTTGAGTTCATTTTCAAAGAAACATCAGAGAAAGCATACAGAATGGTGGGTGGAAAATAATTTGATACATTAACTTTTTCTCCCATTTTTCCTTCTTTTTCTTGCTCCACAATTGAGCCCTGTGCTTTAAAGCCCAGGAAGAAGAACGTGGCAAATCAGAAAAAAAGTAGAAGTCTTGAAGACTTCCTGGTTTTTTAATTCTAAAAGACTAAGGGCATTAAAAAACAAACAAAAGAAACCCTCCCAAACAGGGCTGGGCTAAGATGGGAGAAGACGGAGGACTTCCCAAGAATCAAGAGAGACAGGGAGTGTGCTGTTCTCATTCTAGGAAATAGCTTGCTGAGGCTGTGGGGAGAGGAGAGGTATGTGGGTCCCAGAGTGGTACGTTGGCACTTCCCTGAGAATGTGGCATACAGGTGGAGGTACTCAGTTGATATCTTAGGCCTAAGAATCCTAGTCTTTCCAAATGCTTGAGCCTCAAAAGTGGCAGTGGAGCATCTTAGTGTCAGAGCTGGACAGACCGCATGAGCAGAGACAAAATGCATCTCATTCATGATTGCAGTGGGCTAGGGGCTGAAGATTGCAATGACCCACCTAACACTGGTTGCTGCAGTGAATCCTAGAACCTCAGTATACCCTGGGCGAAGCTCTAAGAACAGCTAAGGTTGTTTCTGCCAGAATAGAGAGGGAATTAAACAGAATAAGTTGGTATTTTTCAGCACATATACCTCCAAAATGTGCTGTTGAAATTGATTCAGTAGATTCTCCCCAAACTATGTTACAGTACTTGTCTTAACATAAGCCTACAATTTTGAATCTTTCTCCCCAAAAAGCTTACACCTCTTCCCAATTGTTACAATAATATGTATGTGTTTGTATCAGAGAGAAAGATGACACTTATCCCCAACATTGAGTACTGTTGCAGGGCTGTCAGATCTGTCCCTTGGATGGCCCATGATGGAAATCAACTTGAGCTACCTTATGCAATAACAGAACATTCTTTATAAGGCTAAAGGGGTGTTCCCCCAACCCCCCCACCGTGGGGGGGCGGATTTGAGGGTATGGAGGTAGCCAGAACTTGGAATGGGGCTAAAAACAAGAACTGGGTAGAGATTAGAAATTGTCTCTGGTTCCTTCCCCATTTATCCTCCTCTCCTCTCTTCTCTCCCTGCTCCCCCCTGCCCCCCCACGCCATTGGCTCTTTCTGCTGTTCTGTCTCCTTCACAGAATCTTGCATTATACTTCCTTGTTGTGCATGGTGCAGCTGACTAAAAGAATCTCAGCTCCAAATTTTTAAGAGATACAATTTGATGGGACAGGAGGCATTTCTCAGTGTCCAGCACTTGTGACTGCTCATGTTCTTCTCATTACCATCCGAAGCAAACAGACCTCTCACCATCCAGCTTTTCATCCTTCTTGACATGGTCAGAATGGCCTAATTTGGCTGCATGTATTTACCTAAGACTTTCATGTAAGGCTTCTTATTTGTTATTGAGTATCACATATAAGAGACACCTCTGTAGCTGAACATGCATCCTTGAGAAACAAGTAAGTGTTCCTATGAAACATTACAAGCGATCAAATTGATAGATTATGCCCACAGAACATAATCTCTTTTATTTCCCTTCCTTTGCCAAATTTCCTTCTATGTAGTACTTAATGGTGTGCTTTAACTTTTTTTTCTTCCAAAATAACCCCTAAATATATTTCCTCTGCTTCCTTCCTTAAAAACAATGCTTTTGTCCTTGCAATTTCACTTTGCAAAATCCCTGCAATGTATTATTCCAACATGGCGATGTAATGATGTTTGACATGAATTCCTGTCCACCTTGCACCTCTACCTTCCCCACATTCTTCACAATGCACAGGAGACTAACAGAACCTTATTTGCTAAATAATGGCTTTGTTAATCTCATGCCTTTACCCCAAATTTCATCCCCTTAACAATTTAAAATGGATCCTGAGTTTTCCACTTCCGACTGATTTGCATTTTTCTTGGTTGTGTGCTGTTGAACAGCTGCTGTTTTCTCCCCAGAAGGGGGCGGGGGGATGGTTTCCATGGAGATGGTGATGACTCTGCTCAGATGTGGACATCTCCAATATTCCCACTGCATTTGTAATTTCTAGCATCCAGTCCATGTGGAGCTCCTAAGTAGTTTCATTTCCTTTTGGCAATAAACTCCTTGGAATTCTGACTCCAGAACTTTTTAATTGGCCCTGGTTTGTGGCCACCAATGTATTTAATTGACATCAAGATATATTTATTTGTCATTGGGTCCTTACATGGTTATGTGCTACAGAAAGCAATTAAAACAGATACAATGCCTGTTATAAATAGGACACCTTGCCATAGTGGGAATAAAATAAGTGCTTATTGATTGATTCGTGGCCACATAAAGGAAACTTTTAATTCCGTTATGTTGTTGCAAGAAGAAAAAGATACTAAATTAGAAACAGTTTGGGAACACTATTAGCATATTTGTTATTTACATTTTGTTTTAGTTATAGTGTAGGTCTTACAAAATCGTAGAGATGATCATGCTGAACCCTATCATGAAAAATAATTCGGTATTTTAGGCAAGACAGTTGGTTTTTGGAAACGGTTGAACATTAGAGGCAGACTTGTTGAAACATTGTTTAGACAAAGAATACAGAAATAAAAAGAAAAAAAATTAAGATCTATATTATAATCATTCATTTATTTATTCCTTTACTCATTCAACAAATGTTTATTGAGGACCTACTATGTATCAGACTATGAATAAAATTGTGAGCAAAATATAATATCTTCTTTATGGAACTTAGAGTCTAATGGAAGATACAGATATCAAACTAATAAAATACCATAAATGTATAATAACAAGCAATAACAATATTTCTGAAGAAAAGTAAATGGTGATATGAAAGCATTTAATAGGAAGGCATTGAGACTAAAGTGTGTGTGTCCAAAAGAAATCTAAAAGCTGTCCAGGAGCTAACTGAAACAGGGGTCAGAGTGGTGTTTTAAGCAGAGTTAGTATTCCAAACAGTGTTTGACAACTGCTAATAGCTGGGTTCCCTTAGGATATTTGAAGCACACATCCAAGTACTTTACCATGAGTCAGCACTTGCAATGCAAAGAAGTTAGGCATGAGGTAAGACAGAAGTGAATCCAAGATTTGAACCTAAGCAGTCTGAAACCAAAGCACACATATTCTCTCATGTGCTGAGGAAAGACAATAATAGAATTTTTTGTTCAAGCACCCTATTGATTTTATATGACTAGAGATGTGAGATCTGGGCCCAACTAAAAGATCTTATAATATTTTTTATTTGTTGTATAGACATAAAGCAGCCTGAATCTATCTATGCCAGTGTCCATTTTAAAGATATCGCGGAACTATAGAAGGATGTGAAGGGCTATCACCACCAGTCTTCAGGAAGTGTTGATCTTGCATCATTACTTCCAGGTTTCTTAAGTCTTATTCTTCTTCCACCCTTCCTTAACGGTTGATACAGGTAGAATAATATAGTCAGCTGTGGTCTTGTACATGGATAATATGCAATCAGAAACATATGCCAATTTTATCTTTTGTCACTAGGGAAGACTTTTTAAGTCATCAAAAGCCAGAAAACACCAATAATTTTTTTGTGCACCCTACAAACCAGGATGGTAGAATGGGATGTTTCAGTTAAATTTGGACTCACCTCTATGCAAGACAAATATGTGATCCAGGTCGAGTAGAGAGGAACACCAATTTAATAATGAATTTTTTTTTTTTTTTACAATTTTAGTGAATGAGGTTGTAAGAACTACATTTTAGTTATAAGTAAATCAAGATACCAATAATTAGTTTTAAAAAATCAGTAGGAATAAGATATCTATAGGCAATACTTTGAGTATAATGTGGTTATTAACTATGATGTTTCAACTGAGATTTTGACGTCCAAAAAAAAAAATAAAAAACTCCACAAAAACAAAAACAGAAATTGGAAGGAAAAGAATATGTATATGGATTTCGTTAGAAAGAGTCAATTTGGAAAACTCAAGCCCTCCCATCCTTTTTCAGTTCCCATAGTTGTTTTAGGCCATTACGTCCTAAGTGTCTGGATGTTTGCCTATACTCCCCACTCATTTGGCCCAAGAACAGACATAGCCTAATGTTACTATTGGTCTCTTTTGGATATGCTAATAGTTTAATTGTATTTAAAATTGATTTTTAATGCCCAGAGTTTCCCTAAGTGATTTTTTTTAAATCTGGAAAATAAATACAGATCTACATTATAGCAGTGAAGGGTTCCCCTTTACCACTGCTGTGTCAGAGGGCTGTTAAAAAGTCTAATCATTTAATGTTTATAAGTGCTTTAAGAACATTAATTACAGGGTTTGGAGTGAAAGAAACAAATAGTGACTCCTATTTTTTAATACTCTATCTCTTTTTGAATATACTGTGCCAAATGTATAATGTGGTACACGTTTATATTTATAAACACTTTTAAAATAATTATAATTGACATTTGGTAAACTGCTGACAGCTTGTTTTATATTTTGTACAATATAGAAATTTTCTACATTATAAAAATTTTTTAACCCAACGGAGCCTTCACAATAATGCTATGAAAAAGGCAAGATTGGTAATATTAATTTACCAATAAGTAATTAAAGTTCAGAATAAGAGAATGGACTTTGCAAAAGATGCAGCTACAATCTTGTGGGTGGGAGTCTTAGTGGTCTTTGTCTATACACAACAAAAAGTAACAGATATTTTTGGAAAATTTTGTATTGAATCAATTCTTTACAAGGATCAATTGACTACCTTTAGGAATAATCTAGAAATAAACCATTGAATCTTCAGCTAATGCCCCAACTCAGGGAGACCATGCCTTTTGAATAATAAATAAGTCAATACCAAGCTAACTACCTAAATAACTGTGGCGAGAGTTGTTTTATTGGTTATAAGTGACAGAAATGCAACTCAGACTAACTTAAGCAGAAAGAGAATTGAGTGACTCCCATACCTGAGAATTCCAAAGGATGTAATTGCCTTCGGTCTTAGTTGTATCCAGGTATTCAAAGGGTGCTCTTAGGGCTCTTTGATCCCCTTCTTTTGGTCCAGGCTTCCTCTAAATTTGGCTTCATTCTCAAGATGATTTTCTCTTTATGGACGCCAAGGTAACTACTGGCAGAGCTAAGGTTTTCCTTATCTTTTCAGCTTGATATCCCAGAATAAAGTGGCGCTTTTCTGGAGGACTTTGGATCATGTGCTTATCAGTGAACCGATCACTGTGGAAGGGAAATAGAGTGTTCTAAATGGGCAGGCTTGGAACATGTATGGGATGTTGGGGGAGTCATCTCCACACAATCTGAATGGGATTGCAAAAGATGGTGTCAACCAAAGCTGCTCTATTTTTATCTGTTTTAGTTATTGAAACTCTGAATTTTGTTTGAAGAAAGGGCTCTATGGCTTCTAAAGCTTGCAAACTACTGCTCTAGCAGAGTTTTGATTAAAACTAAGTAGGATTTAATCCTTCTAAGTATTTGATATCATTGAAGATATTTGGAAAATGGTGTTGGAAGACCTGGGCTTGATTTTTATCTTCTCCATTTATAACCATGTGCCTTTGTTCAGAAAACCCTAGTCTCAGTTTTTTTCGCCTGTCATGCAGCCTAAAAATAAAACTAGTTAGAATGCGATGAAACAATGTGAGTGGAGTGTTTTGTAAAGGTTCATTGGTGCTGTTTTAGTGTTATTTATTTTATTTAAGTTGTGTATCATTCCAAGTCCTGAAATAGATGGTAATAGATGGGACAGTCAAAAGGAGTAACTGAAGACAACTTTATTAATGGAGTATGTACAAACATATGAGCAGGCCTAGGGGAACCAGCAAGGGAGAAGTACCCTGAGACTAGCAAGCATGAGAAACCATTACCTCCCCCATATCTGAAAGGGTGAAGAAAAGGAGGAGTTGCCAGAATACAACGAGAACTAGAGCTTTAGGAAGCGTGCCAGCTAGAATCTGTGGCATTATGTAAAGAAACCTAACCACTGGCAAACTCAGCTCAGCAAGAAGAGATGGAAAGGTAAAGACCCCAACCTCTCTCTACTCTTTTATTCCAATCTCCAGATGGTGCTTCCCATTGGTCAAACTCAACTGGAATCTGGAGGACAGGGGATGCTGATGATGCAATCCTTAGGGGTTATCCTCTTGAGTCATAGAGCTGGGTAGGGGAGGGTATAGAGAGGGTCTGGAGGAGGAAATGAAGAATATCTGGTTTAGCTCTCTTTTCTCATTAGTTGGTTTATGTTAAGAACATCCAGTGCTTTTGTATTTCATTTAGTTTAGTTTCTACCTCATTATAATTTAGTGATTTCTAACCCCCCCCCCAAAAACACACACACACACAACCTTTTAAATATGGTCTCAATAAGAACTATTGCTTACTTTAAAAATTGTCTTATTCTGTGGTCTGTGTATGTGGACTTAACACATATCCTAAACATCCTTCAGTGTCCTGTGAAATTCCATCTTAGGTGGTGAGGATTATCTCTCACTTTGCTTCTGAAAGCAATGCAGAGTAAGCTGTGTAATTTTCCATAGTGATATTTTCAGTTGCACTTTAAATTGAGTATTTCAAATAAGGGTTTAATTTAAGTTTAATGAGGGAGTTATTATATGTTAATTAAATATCAACTGATTATTATGAATATCTATTGAGGCATAACAACTTTTTTTATTAAGATGAATATCTCTTAAACAATCAAGGCTTGGTAAATACACTACTAATAATCAGTTTTAAAGTAACATTCAATAGAAAAAAATACATCTAAAGGCACTACCTTGAGTATAATGTGGTTATTACCTATTAAATATCAATGGATTATTGAGAGTATGGTTATTGAGTTTTGACTCATAGATCTTAATAAACTGCTAGTTGCACCTAAATAAACCTCCATAAGTCAGCTAGTATTTAATTAGCAGAAGTATTTATAGCATAGCATTTACATTAGCATATTTATAATCAAATAAATAATATAATAAGTCTTTTATTAAATCTAAATTAAATCCTTGCCAGAGGCATTTAAAGAGCTGTGAAACTACATTGGCTATGTGCTCTTTAATATTTAATTCATTACATCATTTTTAAACTATAGTAATATGTTAAACAATTCATTAATACACTATTCGTGTCCTAGGGATGCTATGAAATTGCAGATAATCTATTTAGGATTAAAAATATTTAGTTTAAATTGGACAAAATTCTCTAAGCCTTTCATATTGGTCCATTATAACTAGGCAAAAAAAAAAAGAGGTATAGGTAAAATATGTCACTTTTATCGGCTATACTTATTGTTGTTAAAGAGATTTAACCAACACACATATTTGGTGAGGCTGTCATTGTGGCATGTGAGGTGTCCACACGAGCTTCTGTAAGCTGGAGTTTGGATGTCAGGTTGCCCACAAGAAGAGAAGCCCCGAGCAGGCCCAGTATACAGTTAGTTATATGTTCATAAAAATAACACTCCACAGATGAATTGGCAGTTGTCTTGCACAGTTAAAAATGGAGCATAATTTCCTCTCAAGAGTGAGGAATAAAATCCAAACTAATTTTATTTCAATATTGAAATATCATAATTAAGTTTCCTTTTCATGCAAAGCAGATGAGGATGCAAAGAAAGTATTTGAGTCAGGCTCATCTCTTCTGAGGGGTCTAGTTAGTTCTTCCTCATCCTTGTTCCAGGTGGAAGGCTTGTTTCAGGAAAACTGTAAATTTCATTTTCTCCTGGAAAAAAATCTTTGATTCTGCAGACATTTATTTTAATGGCAACACTAGGAAATGATTCTGTGAGGATGCTAGCAATGTGACTTTGATTTGTGGATTTGTGTTTATATTGGCCAAAGAAATCAAGGAAAGTCTACTAAGGGTCCAAAATGTGAATGAAGAATTCCATATTTTGGTGCTGCTGAAATTCCCAAAATTCCATGCTCCTTGTCCTTTGGTTGTTGTGAAACAAGGAAGACTTGGATGGTGATGGTGATGATGAAGAAAAAGAGGAAGAAGAAGAGGAGGAGGAGGAGAAGAAGGAAGACAAGGAGGAGGAGGAGGAGACATAGGAGGAGGGGGAAGAGGAAAAACAGGAGGAAGAGGTCATAGTGGTTTACGTGTATGGGGTTGCATGACTTTTCTGTCTGCCAGATCATATTTTAATTGTCTTTATGTAGACCATCTTAATTATTAGGTTTCCTTTATAGGATATTAAGATATCTTTTCCTTTCTCTCAGAATGCCTTCCTCCTTGATTAATAGCAATTCAGGTGATCCTTTGCAAATCACCATGCTTTTCCCAATTTGTGTCCAAGTCATTTTACAAGGGCAAGGTTCATGGAGAGACAAAAGAATGAATTAGGAAAAGCTTTGGTCTAGAAATCTGCTGTCTTGATTCCTACTCTCACCTCTGCAGTTAACTATCTATATAACTCACCAGCTTCTTCATATACGAAATAAAGGCGTTTAGATCTCAGGATCTCAAAATCTATTCTAGTGTTGGGCTTTCATCCTTATGAATGTTAGTGGTTCAGCTGGGTCAGCACTTATTGCTAGAATTTGGAATGTAATATACCTTTAGAAACATTAGTTCAACAATGTGTTGTTACCAGTTTGAAGGAAGTTGGTTATATATAGTCTTATTTTTCTGTAACATTAAAACTTATTCTTTCTACATTGCCTGAACAGAGAAGTAAAGACGATTATTACTGAATCTGTACAATGACTGTCTCAGAGGGGTTTAATTGCTTTCCATTCCATGGATACTGAAGGAAAGTTATTAGGATAATGAAGGCTCAGCATTTTGAAGGAGGCTAGAATGTAGCAATCATGCTATTCTACTTTTATATATCATATTTCTAAGATCTATTGATAGACTCTTTCAAAATTTAGCTCCTTCAGAAATAGGGATTTTGATTCTGTGGTCCAGCATTACAGATATTAAGTTTTTCACTTCTCTTTGTCCCTACTAACAATTTGCTGAAACAGAGTTCCTTAAGAAGGTAGGTAACCAAGGGTGCTTTCCTAGGTTACACCACGTGGATCAGGGTTCCCAGTGTTAGGACTGGCTTCTCTATGTAGAAGGGGCAAGATAACTAAGTGAATAGAAAGCCTTGAGATCCTCATACCCAGAAGCTGGAAGTTTCCATTCCAAACTACATAACAAGGGGGTTGAAGAGGATGCTTAGATGGGTCTTATTGGGAAACAAAGAAAACAGGCTGTAATGGAAGTTTCTACCTCGAAATCTGGCTTTTGAATTTTTATTTCTTTCCATATCTCTATTAAGTAACTTCTCTAAGGGACTCTTTCATTATCACAGTGCTTTGAGTTACAATTTCATGAAGTGGTCACAAATAACACTATTAATGTAGATACTTCATTCAGAAGTAAGATTAGGGATCTACACATACATTAATTACTTGAGTATTTCTCTTCAGCTACTTGTTTTTCTGGTACTCATTAGGGGTCGTTGTTCAAAATTATAAATCATGGTATAGCATGCTGCTTTCTCTAAGTTTAAGATGAGCTTTGCTTTTCCCTGAACAAAGAAATTCTGTCTATAATTTAATTTTAAAACATGTATGCTAATATAAGTTTTCTGGAGCTACCATTTCAGTAAAGCATCTAAAATTAACCCACTGTTTTTAAAAAAAAAATTGCTCAGCTTGAGTCTGTAGCTATCATGCTTTAAATGTACATGCAAGTTTTGCAGATGTCATTCTGCGGTGTGAGCATTTGTTTTTGTGGATAACATGGAGTCTGCTGGAATCCTCTTGGAAGTAGAATGTAAAAATCGGGGTAAAAACCACCCTGTCATATATAACGCCCAAAGAAAATAAGACATTGCATTTTCTTAGAGGTCAGTCAATAACTACATACTCACTGTTTGATCTCAACAAGTCATATTGCCTGTATCTCAAATATGTGATATATTAAATGACTTGATCAAAGAGCTTGTCTAGCAAAATGCAGATAAACCTCTCTCTAAGTGGTGAAGATGAACTTACTTTGAAAATACATTTAGAAATCAACTCACAAGATCAAGGTTATTCCAATGTAGCTGGAGTATAGGAAACAGATAAAGAGATACTTGAAGAATGGAGACAAGAAGGTTCTTAGAGTGATTGAGAAGAGAATTAAAATGCCCAAAGTAAAGTACAATCTTGTGTTACACGACTTTGCCTTTGTTACAAAGGCCTTTTCTTAAAACTATTGGATCCAAATTTCCTTATTTTTCCTAACATGCTATTTTTAGGATGTGTGTATTTTTTTTCTTTTCTTCTTTTACCCATACCTTTTGTAATTCTCTAGAGGCTATCAATTATTCTACCCTTCCCCGTCTTTTCTGGAGTGAGAACACATTTTGATTAACCTCTGTTAACCCATTCAGATCTTGTCTCTTCTGTTTGTCTTACCATGATTTAATTCTTCTCACCTACATCCACTTGGATTATGGATACTTTCCTCCATTTGCTATAAGCCAGCTCTCACATTCTACATCTATGAATCATTCACATGCAAGGTTGAGAAGAGATTTATAAGATCTTAATGTAATAATTCAGAAGGTGTACTGCTATCAGATATCTGATTTTCAAGGAAATAACAAGTTCATCTTATTATAAAATAAAACAAGATAAATGTAGCTTTAATCTTGACTTTAAACCCATTATTTTGTTGTCACCTTCACAATTATTTTAAGATTAGTTCAGTGGTCATTGGGGTTTAGAGAGGGCATTTGAGTGTCTTATATTTACATGAATAATATAATTGAGTTATAGAATTTTCCTAATGTATAGGATTTGTTTATTCTACAAAGATAGATGGGGTCAGCTTTAGTCTCAAGTCCTTCATGTAATTCTTTCCTGATACATTTCAGCGGAATACAAATAGTTTATCTCTCACATCCCTGCAGATGGTCATTTATGTGTTCTTCATTTTATCCATATCCATCACCAGACTTAGCCTAAATCACCATCACTTGAACTATGGTTGCTTTTTCCCCCACTCATTTATTGTCTAACCTGATAATTCAAGTGCTAACTTTGAGGTTGCCAGTTTCTGTTTTTGTTTTCCACTCTATCTCCTATGCTTAGAACAATAAATGACTTATGTTAGACACAACATAAATTGAATGAATTAAAAGAAAAAAAATGTTGGATTTTCCTTTTTAAAAACTCATTAAGGGATGCCTGGGTGGCTCAGGTGGTTAAGCATCTGCCTTTGGCTCAGGTCATGATCCCAGAATCCTGGGATCCAGTCCCAAGTCCCATATTGGGCTTCTGGCTCAGTGGGGAGCCTGCTTCTCTACCTGCCACCCCCACCCCTACTTGTGCTCTCTCTCTTCTGACAAATAAATACAATCTTTAAAAAAATGCACTTATGGGGTGCCTGGGTGGCTCAGTCATTAAGCGTCTGCCTTCGGCTCAGGTCACGATCCCAGCCTCCTGGAACAGAGACCCACATTGGGCTCCCTGCTTTGCGGGAAGCCTGCTTCTCTCTCTCCCATGCTCCCTGCTTCTGTTCCCTCTCTCTCTGTATGTTTCTGTCAAATAAATAAATAAAATCTTTAAGAAAAAAAAAAGCGCTTATTAAAAAGATTATACATAGCCTCCCAAATTTTACCTTTTACCACTTCAGACTTCTAAACTCTGTCATTCTGTTTTTTCTTTCTAGACTTTCACTTCCTTAAATGCTGAAGCTGTATCTTACATGTTTGCTCTTTTTCCCTTCTGCAACACTCTCCTTCATCCTCTTTCCATTTTCTTTGTCAACTTTAACCTATACTTCAGGTTTTAATTTAGAGCTAATTTTTCTCATGGCACTACTGTGGTAGACATTCCTTAAATGTTTACCCACAGGAATCCCATTCCTCTCTGTTGTTATGTTTGGTATATTTTTCTCTTGTACTTCAGTATATAATTCTGGAGGACAGAGACCATATCTTGTTCTCATGCCTTAGTAGAGGCTTGGTAAATATCCATGGAAGGCTTAGTAAATGTTCTCCAATTCACCTCATGGCATCCATCATGTTGGCCCAGTGTATTGTGTCAAGTTTTTGCCTTAATTCTTGCTTCTAGATTTTGGGTTGTACAATTTTATATTTACTAGTCATCCTTATGGGAACAAAAACTTTATTTCACACTCACCAGAGTGATTAGACTTCCGTTCCCTGAGGGTATATTTTTAGGATAATGAAAATATACCTAGTTGACCTCTGCTCAATCCACTTACTCAGAAATCCCCATGGCTAACTCATTTTAGAATTGTGCCAGAGGCTAACATGACTCTAATTCTTGCAAAGCAGATCTTGTGGCTGTAATTTAACTAGAGTGGTACTTGTTCAAGTCCCAGGTAACAATACACAGAGCAGACAGGAATCTTCATCAGAGATCTCATTAGTTTTCCAATGTAGCTATGCACTGAGTCAACTGTACATTTGTAAATGTACACAAATTCTGGTTCTATTGTAGACCTAATGAATTAGAATTTTTCAAGGCTAGGTCTTAGGAACTTAGTTTTAAAAATGTCCCCTAGTGATTTTCATATACAACCGTATTTGATAATCACTGATTTTTATTTTTATTTTCTACTTGAGGGACCACTCCCCGGAATCCTGAACTAGAAAAATACAATTACATTTCTCCACTGTTTAAGGAAAAAAATTTAAAAAGGGACTAATTTTTCTTGGGAAAGAAAGATTTAAAAAAGCATTATGAGATAAAAATCAATCAAGGTATACTAGGAAATGAACCAAAACTCAAAACTCAGTAAAGGGACAAAGATACCCCCATTTTTTTTTTCTGAAGATAAAATCTAAAGTTTCCAGTGGTTTCTTTTTTTTAACCTCATTTGTTCACTTATTTACTAACAATTATTTATCAAGTTCCTACTACTGACCAGGCACTATTCTAGGTCTTAGAAACATGGGAATGAACAAAAATTGACATAGTTCCTGCTCTTATAGAGTTTAATTTTAGTGGAGACAAAGGAGCAATAAATAAACACATAAGTAATGACTTTATCTTGAAATATTGAAGTCTATGAAAAAGAATAAAGCAATGTGAAGGAATAGAATGATAATGATGTTTTATTTGGGTGATCAGAAGGGAAACCTTCTCTTAGAAAGTGACTTTTGGGCAGAGACTGGAGTGGGGTGAAGAAAGTTATGTAAAAGATACCTGAGAAGAGTAATCTGAGAAACTGAGGAAGCAATATGCTTGGGACTTTCATGGAAAAACAACATTAGGTAAGTTTTTTATCCTTCTGAGAATCAGTGTTTCCATTTGTCAAATGATAATGGTAATTTTGCTTTGCCAATCTTTAAGAGGAATGCTGTGTGTATTAAATTAAGTAGTGTACATTAAACTGCTTTGTCAAATCAAAAGCATTAAACAAAGGGAATCTATCAAGTATTAATAGTCCGATGCTGAACAATGGTGACTTCATCCAGAATAAGAAGCACAACTTTAGATATCCCAGAGCCAGAAGATACTTCGGGAAATTTTACTTTCTCTAGGCTTTCAAGTTAGAGTGATATTATTAACCCATTTTTCAGGTCACACAATTTCATTAAAAAAAGATTAAGTGACTCACCCAAAGTGACAATGCTAGTTAGACTAGAAGAGGAATGATAAATCAGTTTTCTACTTTCTAAGGCAATGTTCTTTCTACTAAATCATTTTTAGAAATAATTTTATTTAGTCATGTTGATTCTGTATGTACTTTCTAATGTGTTTAAATATCAAATTCTGGTGAAGAAAATACAGTCCAGTCTTTCCACAGGCACTGTCCAGACTCAGAACGGGGACACAGGATCCTTCTGGTACCATTGTTAGGGTCATAAATATCTATCTGCCTTGCAGAATTAGCACTGGGGCTGAAATCCTTGACTCCAGAAAATGGCTTCTGCAGCCGGGCCTTCCATCACTGTGAAGTGACATATATCATCATCCGATATGGATTGGCCAACATAAAAAGCTCTATGTGCACAAATTTTGAGACATTTTATTGAGAAATGGAGCTTGAGAAATTGCCCAATGTCATCCTTCCTCTAGCCCCTCCACAAGGAATGGATATACATGACTTAGTCCGAGAAAGTCATGGTTTCGGAAAATTCCATTGGCCTGGAACTAGGAGAGCTCACTGTGTGATTTCAGGGGGATTGAATTTGGCATTGAAATCCGCACAGGGAAAGGTCCTAGAGGGCAGATATCCACATTGGTTTATCCTGCATACAGCTTTGTTGAACAAATCACCTAGAAAAGGTAACATAATAACGCAATCTCTTTGTGCAAAAACTGGTCAATTTGGAAAGCTGTCTTAACTCATGCTGGCCACTTTGGGACCTTTGAGTAAATTATTGCCTCACTGGGAGAAGCTGGCTCATTAGGCTGCTACATATACAGCAAGGATAGCTTTATATTTCCATTCCCAGGAATGTTTGATAGATATTAATGGACTCTATTAAAAATTGGAGGCAGGAAGGATGTCTATTAGAAAGATAGTCTTCTTTTTTTTTTTTTCCCCCTACTTGCTGTGCTTGCAATCCCTTAACTGTGCAGGAAAAACAAATACATTCACTGAATGCCTACTATGTGCTGGTCACTTTGCATAGAGTTTTCTCACTGAATTTGATTGATAATCACTTTTTTGTAAATTAGAGCACTGGGGCTTTGTATTAGTCAGAGTTATCCAGAGAAACAGAAGCAATAGAATGTATATATAATATGTACATAGGGAAATCTGTACCTATATTATAAACATATAGGTCTATTATAAGGAATGGGCTTGCCCAGTTAGAGAAGCTGAGCAGCTCCAAGATCTGATATTGGAAAACTGGAGACCAAGAGGGCAGATGGTATGTATAGTTCCAGCATGAGTCTGAAGATCTTAGAACTAGGAGAGTGGATGGTGCACGTTATAGTCTGAAAGCCACTAGGCTTGAGACCCAAAAGACAACGTTTCATTTCAGAGCCCAAAGGCCAGAAAGACCAGTGTCCCAGCTTGGCAGTCAGATAGGAAGAGTTCCCTCTTACAGACTTTTCTATTCAGGTCTTCAATTGATTAGATGGTTCCTACCCACATTGGTGGGGGTAGGGGTAGGGAATCTCTTTTGCTCAGTCTACCCATTCAAATGTTAATCTCATCTAAGAACAGTGTCACAGACACACCCAAAATAATGCTTGACCAAATGCCTGGGCCCTCTGTGGCTCAGTCAAGTTGACACATAAAATTAATCATCACCGGCTCAGGGGGAAGGAAATTTGCTAAAAGAAACATAGAGGTGAATGAACATAATTTCTGTGTCTCAAAGCCTGAATCTTTCTCTTGTACCTCATTGCCCCTTACCACTTCCTAAGTTGTCCCTCTGTGTGGAATTAATAATGTGATTCTGTTTTTCTAAATACTTCAGGGGTTACTGTGCAACTTTATTTCTTGCTATCCTCTAATGTTCAGATTCCAACTCATTTAAACTCATGTCATTGTCAGTTATGTATTTATGATCAATTGTATATACCTGACTATGACTCATGCTACTTTAACATGCTAGGCAATCTCTAACCTGCTTTTGGATCTGTCATCCTTCACTCATCTCCTGAACTTTTTTAAAGCACCTACCCAATGTTGGAAACTGTGGCAAATATTGATAACATAGAGGTAATAATAATAATCACAATAGTTAATATTTATTGGACATTACTGTGTGTTAGATATGTTCTAAATATTTATGTGTATTAATTCATATTGGTTCTTCCAGATCTATCATTCTGCTCTCTGTCCCTGGAGACTGACCTGCATATACTACATTATTAAGGCTCCCCACTGACTTCTGGCTGCACAGGAGTGTTAGGAAGTCCTGGCAAAAAATAGAAGGAGAGAAGAATGTGAGATCTGAGTGTTAATTTTCTGGCTCCATCAAAGGGAAAGTCAGACTTTCCATGATTCTTCTGTTGGGATCCAGTAAAAACTCCTCCTCCCATCTCTTAGGCCTATGGGTGAAAAGAGCTCAGCAGCTAAGACTTCCAAGTTGTTTGTGGTTCCTCAATATTTATATGTTCAATGACAGCCTCTTTGTAAATAAATCCTCCCTGAATTTCCCTAGCGTGAGCGGGTCATCATTTCTCTGGGAATCCTGGCTGATACACCATGGAATCCTCAAATCGACCCTATCAGGAATGTACCATTATTGCTCTATTTTAAAGATGAGGAAAGCCAACGGGCTTTAGCAGTTTGCAGATCACACATCTTGCAAGTAGAGTAGCCAGGATTAGAAGACTGGAAGTTCAGCTTTTAAGATCATGCTCTTAACTACCACTCTATTATACCTTAAAGAACAATCCTTGTTCTGAATGAATACCCTATGCCACAACGTAGTTCAAGTCCCCTTTTCCGCTGAAAACTTCCCATTTTATTTGGCCCTATTGTTTTATGGTCCCTAATTCTCAAATTTATTGAGAATTGTCCTTAAATCTTATGTTTATATACTTGTTCGACGGTCACAGGAAGAGCGTATTTGTTGTGGTGGGGGTAGAGATTGTCGATTCCCTTTTTCACTTCTGAGCAATTAGCTCAGTCCTGGGAACATGGTACATTCTTAATAAATATTTGCTGATTGATTCAAAGGTTTGCCTATATCCTATAAATAACACAACAAGGAATATTTTCTTGAACGTGTCATAATATGGAAAGAAGTAGACTGATGAGGTTGAGTGGCAACATCAAGAGCCTGGAGGCTATTCCAACGCTTCTTTTCCAGCTATGCGACTTTGGAGGAGCATCGTAACTTTTCTGTGCTTATTTCCATGACGACAACTACCATGTTGTTTTCCCTGTGTCTGGTGTGGACTTGGCATCAATTAGACACTTGAAAAATATGCGTTAAATGGATGAATAAATGTGTGTTTTTTTAAAATAAACTTTACTCTTTAGAAGCCTTTTAGATTTGCAGAAAAATTACAACAATAGCATGGTTTCCGTATTCTACACACCCAGTTTCCCCCATTATTAACATCTTCCATTAGCATGGTACACTTGTCACAATTAATAATAAATTATTAATGATTAATAATGCATTATGATTATGAACTAACATTCATACTTCATTAAAATTTCCTTAGTTTTTACTTAATGTCTTCTTGTGCATGTGTGTGTCTACCAGGATACCACATTACAGTTAGCTGTCATGACTCAGACTTTTTTTGTTCTTGAAGACCTTGTTTTGAGTAGTACTAGTCAGGTGTTTTGTAGAATGTTGCTTTCTTGGGATTTGTCTGATGTTTTTCTCGTGATTATACTGGAGCAGTGGGTATTTTCATCACATTGCATCAAAGCTACATATTATCAACATGACTTATCACTGTTGATACTGACCTTGATCACTCTTGCTGAGGTAATATTTGTCAGGTTTCTTCACTGTAAAGTTTTCTTCCCTTCCATACTGTTAAAAAAAGTCATTATGCTCAACCCACACTTAACAAATAGGAAGTTATACTCTACCATCCTGAGACAAAATATCTACATAAATTATTTGGATTTCTTCTGCATTATTTGTCTCTTCTTCCTCATTAATTCAATCATTTATTTTTTATCAGCATGGACTCCTGGGTATTGATTTTATAAATTGTGCTATAATTCAATACTACTATAATTTATTGCTCCTATTATTCCAGCTTTGACTATTGGAAACCCCTTTGATTCGCTCTGTCTGTTTGGCATATCCCCATCTCTGTGATTTGATTTTTTTCTCCCCAGAATTTCCATGCTTTCTGACACTTCACAGTGTTCCAAGCTCATCGTATGTATTTTCTCTTTCAGTTTTAAAATCAACCATTTCCCCAAGAATCGCTGGTTCCTTTTATTGGTAATGGTATTAGAAACCACGAGTTGAGCATATGGTATACTCAGTGAGAGTAAGGAATGGAAGAAAGGAACAGGAAATGTTCCCAAAACAAGGGGCCCACACCACTAAAAAAACCGAAAATGATTTGTGGTGCCTCAAAGGTGTTGTCCACTGGGTGACACGGAGAAGGTATTTATACTTCACAACTTTCTTCTAATCTTTCTGTTCAAAGAGAAAACTGGTTTGATCCTGGTAATCTCAGACTTAAGAATTTACTTTTCTAACAAAATGGGTAGACTTCAGACACTGAACTTCAGGCAAACAAAAACATATTAGAGGAGAGCCTGGGTGGCTCAGTTGGTTAAGCAACTTCCTTCAGCTCAGGTCATGATCCTGGGGTCCTGGGATCGATTCCCCACATCAGGTTCTCCTCTCAGTGGCGAGTCTGCTTCTTCCTCTTCCTCTGTGATCCCTCTTGCTTTCACTATGTCTCAAATAAATAAAATCTTTTAAAAAATATTAGAATCTATTATTATTATTTTGTCTTGTTCAGTTATACTATTATCTTTAATTTATGGGATATTCAACTAGTGTCTATTTCTGATAGCAGTATATACTTTTCTCTTAAAATATACTAAGTGAAAAATGTAAATAAATTTATAAGAAAAAAAAGCAAGTCAGTGCTTGTTATAATGTGGAGAAAGTGGTGAGTAAATGGTTGAGTTTGGAAAAAATTGGAAGGAATGATCTTGAAAATCTCTTGCAGCTCTAGAATTTGATATTCTATGTCAGCCAGTAACTATTATCTCACCACCATAGCTGTGTGCAATACTTGGGAACAGGAATATTTTGAATCTGGATCACAGAAGGAAAGAGAGGACATTGTTGAGAACACTGAAATGCATACAGCCATTTTCTTGCAGCTGTTCTTAGCCCTAGATCTATCAGCTCTAACAACCAGGCATTGGCAGAGGGTCAGGTGAGAAATGCTGGGTAGTGCCTCAAGGGACTGAAGGATTGAGATCAGAGAACTACAAACCAAGGGGAAAGTTGATTCTAATAGCATCAATGGATATCCTCAAAATGTTCATGAAAAATGAAAACATAAAGCAAATAATTGTGACAAGCATATTGTCTAATTAAGATGAATGGGACATGCTTCTTATGCATTTTTAATCTGTTAAATAAACAGCATATTAATAAGGCTTAATTATATCACCACACACTTAAAATGACTTTCTAAAATAAAGTTTATTTTGATTTAACATATGCTTTTTTTGTGTGTGTTTGTAGCACTTTTACAAGCCTCATACACAAATAACATCTTGAAATAAATCTCTTGGATGTGATTATCATTTTGATCAAAATTTCTTCCTTTTAATTTCTTGGATAATTCAGGACTGATAAAGTAATTTCCTACTCTTAAAATAAATGTCCTTTCAGTACTTGTGCTTGAGCATTGCAGAAATGACCTTCTCATCTTTGATCAGCTTGTTTCATGCTTCTATTCTTTCATTCCCTTTCCACGTTTAGGTGGGCAGCATATCTTGTTGACAAGCTATGTCAGAAATAGCTCCTCAATCTGCCTCCCACCACTTATGTCTCTTGAGGTTGGCCACAGATTCTTTGACCCTCTTCCCCTCAGGAATTGGGGTTAATTTCCTCTCTTTTAATCTGGGCTGGCCTGTAACTCTCCTGACCAATGAACACATGACCTTCAAAAAACTGGCAGCTTTTGCCTCAGTCTCTTGGATCCCCGAGACATCAATAAGACTACTCACTCTGCTGAAGTAGCCACACGAAGAAGCTCTGAGGTTCCAGAGGGAGGGAGAGAAGTTCACCTGAGCCTACCTCATAGCCAGTCCCGCCTGGCAAGTGAGTAAGTCACTTACATATTCCAAATTAGCTCTGTCTCACTACCTGAGAATCATGAGCATAATAAATGATTGTTGCTATTTGAAACCACTATTTTGAGGGATGTTTTATACAGTAGAGAACTAAGGTGATAGAGTGCTGTTTTTTCAAATGTTGTTTGTCTCCCCCTGCCGACCAGTCCCCGAGAATCATAGCTTCCCATCCAGTTGCAGTCAGGCTTCGCAAACTGATTTGTGGTACCCCTCCCTTTGGGGGGATTATCATTCCTCATGTCACCAACATCAGACTTGGTCATGTGATTTGTTTTGGTCAGTAAAATATGAGCAGAAATGATATGTCACGATGGATAAAAGTTTTAGGAGACATCATGTGGCTCCATCCTCTCCCTTTCACCTTTATCAAGAGAACAGGAATGTCCCAAATGAGGGACATGTTCATTTGGTTTGGCTGCCAGAATGAGGAGGACATGGGACAGAGGGGCAGCTGACCCACAACCAGCTTGCGATATGGGTGGGAAATATCCCTTTGTTGGAAGTCACGGAGACTTTAGGGTTCTAGATTGATCCACTAGAGTAATCATCCTGAAACATGAGCACTATGATGTCACTCACCTACTTAAAAGACACCATTGCCTATGTGGTCATTCATAATATTGTTTCATCTTACTTTTTCAGTCTTGTCATGCACATACCCCAGAATTCAGCAGGGCTTGCCTTGATTTTTCAACTTTGGAGGCATAGGTCATCCTGTTTGGCATTTATTTTCCTGTTGTCCTACTTGGAAGATCCACTTTAAGTTGAATTTACTTTGTGAAGACTTCTCTGTTTTTCCTGGACATTAACTCCTCCCATTTGAGTGTGTTCATTGTGATAAAGGTGATAATACAACTCTATGTACTAGAATTATTTTTAGTATTTTACAATTTTCAGTTCATTTAATCCTTGCTATAACCCTAGGAAGAAATCCTAGCATTTGCATTTTATTAGTGGGAAAACTGAGGCAAAGTGACTTGACATGAATCACTCAAGACCACATACCTATTAAATGCACTAGCCAGAATTTGAACCCTGGACTGTCTAGTGCCTGGATCAGTGCTCTTTATCGCCACAATGCACTACAAATTTCCATGATAGCATTTCTATATTGTGTATCTATTATCTATATTTATGCTAGAGTTATCTTTTTATGTTTTTTTGGGGGGGTAGATTGTGAGTTTCTGCAGGTCAAGGACATGGTAGTCATTTTTGCACCTTTGCATGTAACACAAAGTCAGGCACACAGAAATTCAATAAATAATTTTCAATAGCTTTATAAAGCAGGGTTTGAATTTAGTTCCTAGAACTTTGAGTCCAATTTTTTTTTCCTCCCTCACATTAGTCACCTTCATTTTATGTTGCTTTTTCATCTTACTATTATAAATGAATTCTGGAAATGCATCTGTTCTATTAGTTGAAATAGTAGCTAAGACATTTATTGAAGAAGACTACTAATTCATTTCAATTATTTCCTTTAATGTTACAATAATTATGATTCAAAAAGGAATGCTAATTTTATGAGAACTTGTTGTGCATGTTAAGATAGAGTCTAACCTCGGAACATCTCCTTCAAGGTCTCACATTTCTTTTCTGCATTGCTCCTCACCTCTCTGTCCCAACTTGTTATAAATCACCTGTGACCTTTTAGTTCAGTTCTTAATTATATTGGTTATAAGGCTCTTCTTTTTACTAACAATCCCCTTCCCTTTTTTTTTTTTAACTTACAAGTTGTTGATCCTTTTTCTCCTCTATGATTAAATTTCTCCAGAAATACAAATTCTCCTAATACTAATCCTGCTCTCCCTATCCCTCCTCCTCCCCATTATCCAAATATTAGCTGAGACTGGCCCCCTTCCCTTAATATCCAGAATTCAGACCATGATCCAAAGAAAATTTAACACCTATCCTAAGGTTTTTATGCTCTAAGGATTTTCCTGTTCTACTACTGTGGCTCTGAGATTCTACTTTTACCAAATTATTTCAATCCAGAGAATATCTCATTTCCAGACTTTACTATCCATCAACTATAATGCATGGACCCAGAAACAGAATTCAGCCATTTTCTATAATTTCTACTATAAAAAATCACTCATACCAGTATTTTGTGTGTGAAGCAGAGTTTCTAGCATATAGGTGTGTGGGATTTACTCAAGTCAAAGTGAGAAGTACAAGTCCATCTGACGCTTCTGATGTCCATCATGTTGTTTAGCCATCCTTGTTTTTCTATCTTTTCCCTTCTCTACTTCACTGGCTTCCAGTAAAACACTTTGGTTCAATCTGGTCTAGTTATCTCTTTTGTTGCCTTGGTTCCTCTGAACATATGCCTCACCTTCTTCTAACAAGCAACATCTCAAGTTAATTTCTCTAAAATGAGATAGCTTTGTTTCTACCCTAAGAGACACTGATGTGCTGGTTCTTAAGATACTTTGCTTTGCTTTTCTACAATAATTTTTTTTTTCTCTTATTAGCCCTGTGAGATAGGGATGGTAAGCCCGGATATCTTATAGGTGTTAATAACAGATTACACATGTGTTCCCATGTTTAAAATATGAAGTTTGTATTAGATAAGGCTTGAACTCCACCCCATGTATTTATATGTGAACAAGTTTTAAAGTTGAAAGAGAATTCAGACATCATCTAGTTTTAAGAAGATAAGATCATGATCTCTGCTTTACAGATACCTGATGACAGAGAGTTTTAGTATTTGCTGAATGTGAGAATAAATGGAGAACGGTGGCCATAGAACTCACTGCCTTCTACTACTTGGGTAGTACTCTTCTTTATTTCTCCAGCAAATGTCTCAGTTCAGTGGAAGTCTGGTAAAGTGTGGAATGAGACAGTTGGGAGCAGACGAGAATGCATGTGGTAGCCAGATGAAGGTCAGTGGGGGAAAGGAGTCATTGGAGAACGTTTAGAAATGGTTTCAAGGAAGTAAATCATTCATTTAAATATAGATGTTGCATAGGAGAGGAAGTATTTATGAGGATGAGGATTTGTAGAAATGCATTATTAATGTCTTTATTCAACTTTCTGTTTCTTTTACTTCATTGTCAACATCTTTGCGTGGTTAAAGTTACAACAGAAAGAAAGGAAGCTATGCTGTCCTATTAAGATATCAGCTCTTATAAAGACAGGCAGCTACATGTTTCTCCAAGAGGTACAATCATTTCCATCAACATATATTTATACAATGATGATTTTTTTTTTTATTTCTGTGAAGGACTAGGTCAACAAGTTTAGTTTATCAAAGGGAATTCCATTTCCTCATTGACTTTAAACAATGAAGCCCTTGAAACATTCAGTCAATACACATCTCAGCAAAGAACAAAGGAAGCATCTGAAAGGAGGATTAGTAAATTACCTGCCTTCAAAATTCAAATAAAACTGCACAAAAGCAGTTCTCTATATTTGCTGGTAATTCAACAAAGAAAGCCAAACAAAACCCATAGATCCGGGTTATGTAGAAATGTTCAGCAAGCTGAGGGTTGCACGAAATGGATGTTCAAATAAGGATCATTTTAATGAATACAATTACAAGCTGGTTAATATGCAAAATGAATAATTTAAAAAATATGGTGGCTAATGTATGATCTATGCATAATAACAATAACAAGCAATCTGGGATTAGAGAAATAACTGAACTAAAATTGTTGGTTGGAGTGAACTGAAGGAAAAAAAAACCCACAGAATTTATTGAACACCTATTATGTTATAAATGTCCTCAGATAACGTTATTTTTTAACATAGTTAACCAGAGAACACTGTAGGTAAAGCCATTATGACTCAGTGGTTAATTAGAGGACCTCATGCACTGTTTGCATTTTTCTCTTCTCTATTGCATTTTTTCACTTTATTGGCATAGGATTTAAAAATGGAAAAACCTAGTGATGAAAAGGAAGGATGGAAGCAGAGACAGAAAGGGGAAGAGAGACAATTATCTCCTTTCTGCCTTTTATTGCCTCTCCAGAGTGATGGAGACTGCCAGAACAATGATCTTTAGGGCATGCAACTTAAGCCAGTTTAAGTAAAACAAAAACAAATATCTGATGCACAGAGGCAAACATCAATTTATAAGATAAATATCTTTATAAGAATTGTGCAAGTTCCTGTTGAGGTAAGGGATTCTTTATTTTTTTTAAGAGCTTATTTATTTATTTGATAGACAGAAATCACAAGTAGGCAGAGAGGCAGGCAGAGAGAGAGAGAGAGAGTGAAGCAGGCTCCTTGCTGAGCAGAGAGCCTGACACGGGGCTTGATGCCAGGACCCTGAGATCATGACCTGAGCCGAAGGCAGAGGCTTAACCCACTGGGCCACTCAGGCACCCCGAGGTAAGGGATTCTTAAGAAAAAGACCCAAAAAGTTTGTGAGGAGGGTATGAAAATAGATTTATAGCATGAATTTTATATTGGCATGAAGACTGAATAATGGGTAACCATGACCAGTTGACCTTTCTCTGGCCCAGTCACTATATTTTTTAAAAGGCAATAATAAAATCTTTCTTTACCACCTCTCTTAGGATAAGCAGGTTTCTTGGTTACCTGATGATATATAAATCACATTTCCTTTCCTTTATTATCATTGTCTCTAGGAGTAGAAGGAGTAATGAATTGCAGGGGTTGTCATGATCTTATTAAATATGTTAAGGTATTATTAGGTTATAAACAATAGAATTGGGTCAATTTATAATAGGCTTTAAAATATTAGACCTTAAGAATAAAAAAAAAAGTGTAGAACTGCAAATTTAACAGACAAATGCAGGCAATAGAAGGTTAGAAGGGAAAGCCAATCTGAGAGTAGTGCTGGGTGAAGGCCCTTGATGTGTTGTAGGTCAGGTAAGCTGCCTTGATACTGACTGGCCCAAGGCAGGCATGCATAACTAGGGGCTTGTAGTTAAGAACACGAAATGAGTAGTGAAGTAGTAACCTGGTTCCCAATAAGGGCATTGTTTGGGGATGGCAGGTAAACTGGCTGAAGACAAAAAACAAACAAACAAACAAACAAACAAAACCCCAAAACCAATCCAAGTGTAAAGAACCGGCAAAAGAATAGTCAAGAAGCCATAGCTATGTCCCAAACTCATATGACAGCACCTGTTTACTTCTCCAATCCTAGCAAGTAATCATGTCGCTTATATAGAAGGCACTCATATTTTTGCTGGATTCAATAAAAGAGAATCACACCAAGTTTTTAAAAGAGAAAGGATACATGAACGGTTGTGATGGGTTGGACTTACCCACTTTATACAATAACTTGTACCTCAGAGAAAATGATCCCACTCAACACTTCTTTCTCAGAATTGCTCTCAAACGCTTAGTGCCGAATAAGGAACTGTTTTTATCTTCAAGCTGAAATGTCTCTTGAATTTGGACATTCCCAGCCAGAGCTTTGGTTCTCATCCCCTTTCATCTGTCTCATATTGCCATGGGCTCTGCATGGACATCCCCACCACGTGTGTGTCCACGTTGCTGTTGGGGATATTGTGCAGAAAAAGTGCATCTGATCATGTACTTTTCTTGTTTAAAAACCTTCACAGTTCCTTTTCTTCTGAGTTGCTCTTGGTTCAGCCTTAATATTTCTTCAGGCCCTCTTCCTATCTTCTACCATGTATACCTGATCTCCTAGCCCTGATGATCATTTTACCAATGCCTCAAAATGCATGATTGTATTTTTTCAGATGTATGTATTTTCTCTCCCTTTGCTGAATAAACTCTTAATCCTATTTAAAACTTCACATCCCCAAAGTAGCCCCTTCTATTTATATCCCTTTTTGCTTATAGCCTTCATTTGCTCCTATGTCATGAAGGTGATGCTGAGACTTCCCTAGGCTAATTCGGGACTGTTTCTTTTGGAGATCCTACCCCACATCGTATCAACAAATCAAAATGTACCCAAATCCTACATTTAAAATAGTATATTTGGCTAGTATAAATTTTTGTGGGATTTTTAAAATGAGCTTCAAAGTTATTTGGTTTCATATAACTCATTTACTTTGAAGTCAGCTATGATTTCTCAGCACTCATCGTGCATACTCAAGAAAATCTAACCTACAAATTGTTTTCAAGTATAATGAAATGTTTATGAATTCTGAATATCACCATGAATGAAGTTGACATAATATGTTTATAGACATCTAATTAAATCCTTGTGATTTTGACCTGGCAGTTTTGATTTCACAGTTTAGAGCCAGAAATTTGATTTTTAAATTCAAGACCCAAATATTTTCTGGGGCATTTGAAGAGCTCATTGGCCTCACCCAGTGTGTCTGTCATGCTCAATGAATGAAACTTCTTAAGTTCATCTTGCTAATTATTGGATGGCATTCTCTGTTCTATTCGACTGAGTTCCTCAACGTTTGTTACTATCACTAGCATCGGTATCTGACACAGAGCAGTTTGAATAGATGTACATAAATGTGAATAGATACAGATGACATAGGTAGACATACATATAGATGTAGGTATAGCCATCGACATATGAACAGACATATGTCATGGACATCTGACATTGACATACCCAAAGCCAGCCAGTCTGGTCTATTGTTGTCTGTTAGAACTCAAGGGTCCTGATTTCCAGGCCCAGGTTGAGAATTCCATTTTTTTCTTCTTCAAGAAGCCTTCTTTGCTCCTTTGTTGTATAGGTTATCTGCACGATGCCAGCTGAAATTGGTTTGGATCAGTCATTGAAAGCATTAAAATGGGGCAGTGGACTTTGTGGATTTGAATGGAAATTTTCTTTTTATACATTATTTCTTCAAGAATTGCCTGAGAAGGCACACTTTGGTACGTTCTACTTGATGAATGATGTGTCTTATAATCTTTATACATTGAAAACATTTCCAGGAAATTCTTCTTTAGGTACCACATGAAACTGATAGCCAGCATATGCATTCTCAGACTGATTGCCTTACTGCAAAGTGATTCTCTATTACTATGCTGTGGCCTTTTAGAGACTAGTGAAGTATCAAAGCTTTTACCATTAGATGATTAGCTCACAATGCTACTATATATGGAGTTACTTGAAAATTTGTCAAATGTTCCCGGCTAATTATTGGCAAAGTCCAACCAACAGATTTCATACTCTGAGATCATGTTTGGGAATGAAAAGTAATTGCAGATTGTCTGACATAGAGACTAATTGAGGTACTATTTGTTTTCTTTTGTTTTTTTTTTCTATAATTTAATTATAATGTTTATAGTTTTTATGTGGTTAACTGGTATACCTTTGTCTACAAACATGAAGTGAATGTGGCTTTACAAGGTTAAATTTATTTTAATTGTGCCAGGCTAAAAAGGATTTGAAGTTGTTTACTAACACTGTTTTTACCTGAAAGAACCAGGTAAAAAATTGAAGGGAAGGGAGTAAAGAATTCAGTATGGATCTTAGTATATTTTTAAAATAGGTTATGGGCAGCTGGGTTGCAGCTCCCATTAACAATACTGGGAGTTGAATGTCTAAATTCCTATAATCAGTGATAAAATGATGTTCAGACTTACCCAGAGTATATTATTTAAGACTTAGTAAGGAGGGCTCTTTATTTCCCAAGTTAGCCAATTACGGGCAGGCTTTGGTGTGTTATTGACTGCTGCACTGCATTTATCAGAACACTCATATCCATTAAGCACAAAAAACAAAGGTTAAATAACATTACAGTTCTGACACAAATGAACAAAAGAAATTTGAGATCAAAGTCAATGACCTGTCCCTTTTTGATTTGCTGGTGTAGGAAGAGTGAGGGAATGAAAAGGTAGCTTGAATGAAGGTAGAATTTCTCCTTTGGCTTGGTGTTTTTGCCATGAATTGTTATCCTTTTCAAGGGGGATGTTAGGTACATAAATGCAATCCTTCTGTTTTCAAAAGACTTTGAACAATTCCCCATAGAAAATGTGACAGTAGAATATAGGCTGCAAGATCCATGAGGGCAGGGACTAGGTCTGGCTTAGTCACAGCTATATTCCTAGCAGCTAGTACATAGTAGATTCTTGGTAAGTATTGGTATCCATATAAAGAATTCTGTAAACATATTCTTAGTCACAATTCAGCTCATTACACATATATTTCAGTATGTACTATACATTGTTAATTACTAGATATTGGAAAAGAAGCAGTGCATGTGTTCAAAAGATAAGGGTTATTTCTGCCCTCACCTAGCTTCCAATGCAGTAAAGTATATAGTCAGAAATGAAATGATCATGAAATATATCATTACAAATTGTGAGAAAGGTACTGCAGGAAAAGAATTGGAACTTTCAGAGATAATTACAAGGGGTCCTCATTTTCATGGACTCAGAAAAAGCAGACTTTTCTGAGGACGTATCAATTAAACTCAGGTCTAAAGGATAACTAAGATTCATTCATAGAAGGTAGAGGCAAGGACATTTCCAGCATCTGCAGAGGTCTGTGCAAAGGTCCTGTGGTTGGAAAGAACATGGCATATTCAAGAAATCGAAAGAAAGTAAGCTAGTGTGTCTGGAGAATACTGTTCGGGAGGGTGGTGGAGGTGAAGGACCATGAAGAAGTCTGGAACTTACATGTCAAGGCAAAGTTTGGGGATTTGATTCTAAGGTTTCTGAATAAATATTGGATGGACTTATGCACATGCATAGGACTGATAATGATCTTTGGATTTTATAAATATATGTCCTGATAAGAGACTGTTTGTTTACGTGGGTAATGGGATCAGAAGACATATGACTCTGAGCTACAGTAGCTGACCCACAGGAACCAACATGTGAAGTGAAAGAGAAAGAAATGTTTTTGTAAGCAATGAAAATGGCAGTGCGGTGTGTTGCCACACTAAAACCAACTAATGGAAATGGGTTATTCTTTGGGAACCAGGACTCAGATTAAAAATTTTGAGTCGAAAAACCCAACTCGTATTTTATATAATCAGAAAAGGAAAAATTTGCCCACAGGACAGATGCCTTGTTTTCTCTCTATATTATTCCAATCTTGTTCTGTTTTCACAGAAGAGGGTTTATGTATCTAATTTTTGTTCTTCTGACGCATTTGTTGCCCTGGCTTCTTATATAAGCTCTCTTCTTCTCTGTGACATCATTTGTTTGTTTTTCAGTGTTCTGTGACAAAAATACTTGAAGGACTTAGACCTGGCTTTCAATCCCCTTTCTGCCCTGTATCGTGCCGGTAGCAGGACGCTGGGCCAGCAGAGGACGACACTGAGCCCGCCTGGGAGGACAGAAGCACAGCTGAAAACGCTCCTTAAGTACACATCATTACTCCTTTTTTCTCTCTCTCTGGAGACGACTTTGTATGTCTTGTAATCCAGGCCAAACTTGAAGCATTTCCCAAACTCCACTTGTCAACAATCAGCCTCATTGTAAATATTATATAAGGAACATTTCAAAAAACGGTTTCTTCCTGAAATAACCTTTTAAAAGTGTATCTCTTCATCTCCTTTCTCAGCGGGAGGATCTGATCGGCTTTGGAGACGTAAAAATGTTTCAAAGAGCCTATCTGCTTTCAGGACTTTCTCGGGACAGAAAGGGGTAGGGGGAACATTGCCTGTTTGCCCGTCATCCAACCCTCTGGCTTCCACTGGTCACGGCCTTCTTTGTGATGCGCTCTGGTTATATAAAGCTGGTCTCTGTTGCTTTTCTCGGTCCAGTTTCATTATGAGAAATAGTGTGGTGGTGGTTTCTAGCTATTCGGTGGGGTGGGTTCTTAAATTTAGAGTCCTTTTATTTCTTCCCAATGAAGGCTTTTGTTCTGGGGTAAATCTTAGTCTATCGAGTCCCTGTATATCCATGTTTCTTTCCCTTTTCTTCCCTGCTTTATTAGCTCTGGTGCCTTCATGACTCATTCCTGTCAATACTACCCACAGTGTTTGGTGAGGTGCCTGATGTGGCTGTACCAACATGAAGCAGAGAAGAGGCACCATTGCGGGTGGGGGGAGGTGCAAGCCTGAGCCCCGGAGCAGAACTCCTGGTTTTCATTCTGAAATGACCAGCTCTGCTTCTTTCAACAAGCCATTCTCCTTTTCTTTGTCTGTTCTTGCCTCTGCACAAGGCATGAATCCCAGGGACTTCGGAGACAGCAAATAAAGTAATTTTTGTGATAGTTCACTTAAAATATAAAGTATTTAGAGGAAGGCTTTATTTTGACTCCGTTAATGACAAATTGTCTACTTGAGAGATCCCCCTCCCCCCTTAATAGGAAAATAATACGATGATGTGTTTTTTTTCCTCCTTTTGCCTATTTAAGAAGGACTTGAATTATATGTTCATTTAACTTATGTGAATTCGGCTGTTCTCATTCAGCAGGGATAGACAGGAAGAAAGAGAGATGACACACGGACAAGGAGACAGCACAGATACATCTCCTTCATCAATGGGAGCAATGGTAATGTATTTCAATGCTTGAACGTTGTACTGGCTGAGAAAGGATATGTCAGCAACTTCCGAAAAGAATGTCAAGGGTAAGTTTTTAGCTTCATGAGATTTTTACCTGCTGTTGTAGTCCATTCAGGTTTAGCAGCTTGTAAATAACAGAAATTTATTCTTTAATGTTCTGGGAGGCTGGAAGAGCACAACCAGGCTGGCAGATTGCTAGGGTAAGTATTCCCCTCCTGGCTGCGGATTTCTGGGTGTTTCCTCACATGGAAAGAGCAAGGGAGCTTACCGGTGTCTCTCTATAAGAGCACGAAGCCCATTCATGAGCTAATCACTTCCTAAAGTATCTATCTACAAATACCATCACTTTGGGGTGTGGTCAGGAGCTTAACATCTGGGTTTTGGAGGGACACAAACTTTTAGACCGCAGCACCTGCTCAGTGTAGGCCCTAGCTTCTGTAGGGTGCAGGTCCTCGTCCTTCATTTGGCCCTAGCTGCACTGTGGGGATGCCTGTTTCTTCCTTCAGGCTCCCCATAATGTATTTTAAAAGGATAATGACCATTTTGTTGAATGTCTACTAAATACCATGCATTTTACACAAATGCATATATCATTGCTTGCCCTGTAATGTGAATTTTACTAGTCCCATTTTCCCCTAATGAAATCGAAACTTAAAGATATGTAGTAACTTACTCAATGTCATACAGAGCAAAATTCTTGCTCAGGTGGCATGTTTCAAACTCATGTATAGTCACTTTCAGGTCCAGCAGGTTAAAGTTCAGGTTCATTAGCATGGCATACAAGACTTTTCATGATCCCCCACACCCCACACCTCCACTTTACTTACTTCCTCCTGCTGCATTCCTGATGTACCTGCTGCTGAGAAATGGTGCCTTCTTCCCCGACACCATGCTGTTCCCTACATCTGTGTCTTGCACTCACATCATTCTTGTTGTTTGCAGAGACATGCCTCACACTAGCTGGTAACTGTCACAAGTCCTTTAGAGTTTAAGACACCATAGACACAATTACAGTGATGAAGGACACAGCCACTCTTCTCTGTCCCTTCCTAGCTTTATGCCCTTGGACAAGTTGTTGAATTTCTCCATGCCTCAGTTTCCCTATTTGTAAAATGAGGATAAACACACACCACAGGATTATTGGGAGGATTAAATGAGTTAAGATATGCAAGTCCCTGGAATAGCACATGGTGCAGGGTAAGACATCATGCAAGTGTTTGCTTTCATTACATTTGCTGCTTTCCTCCAGAGAGCTTCCTTGACTCCCACTCTTCTCTACCAAACTGAGTTTGGTGTTTCTTTTATGGTCACCTGCAATATAAACTTGTTTTGGAATTATCGGTTTAGATACCTGTCTCTATCATTGTATGTGAGGTTCTTGAGATCAGGGAACAATTTATTTTTAAATAGTCAACACCTTGTACATTACCTAATATATAACAGGTATTCAAGAAGGATTGCTAAATGAATGAGATAATCATTGATATTATTAGTGGTGGTATCTACTAACTTTTATGGGCTAGCTACTATGTGTTTTGCATTATTTTAAGCACTTTGTGGGCTTTCTCTAATTATTATGATTAACCCTATTTTATGGAGAAGAATGATTAAGTAAAATGCACAGAACCAATCACTAGTACATATGGGAATGAGAATTTAAACCAAGGAAAAAGATCCCAAAGTCCACATTCTTAGCTACTTTTTAGTGGTTGCTTCCAAATGAGTTTAAAGAGTGGAAGGAGGGCAGGAGGGAAGAGAGAGGGAAAAGGGAGAAAAAGAGAGTGCCTGGAAACCCAGAGTCTTGGTGGCTGTCATCTGAGCCCTTGTGGAATTGCCTTTGCTGACTTAGGGATCTATGTTAAATTCGTGACTTTTTGCAAAAGTCACTATAAAAAATAGCTATGTGGAATCTACTTTTCCATTTGCTGTAAAAGATTATTTGTGAGTGTTGCCAATTATATCATTCAATTCTTGTACGTAATATCCCACAGAGGGAAACAAAAAAAGAAAGTGTTCAGAGTTTGTTTCTAGCAAAGCCTTGGTGACCCTTGAGGCACTAGTCTGTTTCCTTCTATCTGATCATTAAAGTTATGTGACTAGCTTTGCATTGACTGCTGGAAACTTAGAGCCAGACTTTATGCTTGGTCACAGAAATTGTATTGACCCTCTGATTGGAATGTTTGCTTTTCTCCTTTGACCATCTTTCTATCCCAAAGTTTTATTTCTATATAATTAATTGTACTGTATTTATTTCTTCTGCCAGTTGCCCCCCCCCTTTTTTTTTTAAAGAAATAGGTGGTATAATTAAATACATTGAGGTAAATATCTGTATGGGATGATGATTTCCACTCTGTCATACATGGCTTAATGTCAGGGAAAGCAGTACACATAGCATCCAATATAATCTTTGTAACCATCTTAATAACAATTTAATGATAATAATCTTTTGTAGATAAGGTTCAGAGAATTTCAGGACTTTGCCCCAAATCACAAAACTAATTAATAAGTTGTAGAGTCCAGGGACAAACAGAATTTTCAACCCTATGTCTTTACCATGTTTCCATGATGGCCATGATTCCTAGTCTCTTGAGGTCAGTATGAAAGTAGGTGACTATGCTTCCAACAACACACTAATAAGTCACTGGTAAGAGAGTGCTAAATTTGATGGAACAAGATCATGATTTAGTATTGCAAGATTTAATCTCTTATGTAATTTAAATATATTAATTATCTCATCTAACTCCTCTTTTCAGATTTTTAATTTTTGGTGTGTATTGAGATATAATTGACATATAATATTATATAAGTTTGAGGAATACAGGTATTTGTTTGATACATCTGTATGTTACAATATGATTCTGCTTTCATTTTTTTAAAAATAAATGTATATATATTTTTAAAATATAAATGTATTTTTTTTTAATAAATGTATATTTCCTCTATCACAAATGTTAGGAATGCCCACTGTGGAAAATGTGGAAATCCAGTGAAGTAGAAAGAAGAAAGAAAAAATTTACTCAAAGTTTACCACTCAGAGTAAACCACTGACATTTGACATTTTATGTTATTTCCTATGCGTAATTATTTTTTAAACTTTTTGTGGTTATGATCACACTATTTTCTACTCTCATTTCTTCCTTAAGTTGCTATAGATATTACTCCATGTTATCATCAGTACTTTGCAACAGAACATTAAACAGATGCAGACTAATTAGAGAAGTAATTCATAACTCCCTTAACTTTTCCTCTATTGTTGAGCTTTGAGCTTGTCTTTAATATTATTCATAATGTTGCAATAATTGTCTTGGTGGATGTAACCTTTAGGTTAAATTAGCAAAGATCTAATTACTTAACCAAAAGTTGGGAAGTGTGATACTGTGGACAAAGTATAGGTTTTGGTGCTAGAGAGATGTGGATTGGAATCCTGTTTCTGCTTTCCACTGGCTCTGGGGCTTTGATAAATTACTGAACTCACAGATCCACTGAGTTTACATTTATAAAAGGGGAATACTCATATCTGCTTCCTCAGGTCATTGTAACTATTAAATTAATAATGTTCATAAAGCTCTTCAATAGTGGGTAAGGTTTTTTTTTTTTTTTTTAAGATTTTATTTATCTATTTAAGAGAGAGAGTGAGTGAGAGAGAGCACAAGAGGGGAGAAGGTTAGAGGAAGAAGTAGACTCCCCGCAGAGCTGGGAGCCTGATGTAGGGCTCGATCTCCAGACTCCAGGATCATGATCTGAGCCGAAAGCAGTTGTTCAACCAACTGAGCCACCCAGGCACCCCCATGGGTAGGGTTTTGATGCCTGGTGTTGAATTCTCCAGATGATTGGTTGCTCCAAGTTACATGTTCACAAGTAAAATCCTATATCCTTACAATGTTCCTACCATTTTTTAAATGATAATTTGATAGGTAATAAGAGTCCTAATGCTTTGCTTCTTCAAAAGAACGAGTATGTGCTCCCAGACTTGTTACCAAGTTGATTGGAATCACTTACTGACTTGGGAGAAGTTTTTTCTTCTTCAGAAAAGAAATTTTGTGTATGCAAATATTGTTACTCCTGGTGTGCTTTTTCTTTTATTGTCAAGTTTAAAAGGTCTGTTTAACACACTCTGTAGTTTTTCTTCATGTCTTCCCATAAAGCTTTGTGATTACAGGATAACTCAAGGATCTGGTTCTTTTCTACATGTGAGACATTTCATGTCTACGCTTGGTGAGACCTACAGGTGAGATCTATTGAAATCTTGCCTGCATGAGTCCAATCTTATTGGCTCACTAACAGTAAGTCACTGTCTGCAAAATATTCTAATACTTAGTGTCTGTAAATATGGTACTTTTGTTACAGTGACTACTTATTGAATGTATACTACTTACCAGCCATTGTGTTAGGCTTTAGGTCAGGAGTTCCTTGGACCCCAAACAGTGTGGATAAAAATTAATGTGACCTTGAATTTATGCAGGGAAAAGAAATCTGTTTTTTTTCTACCATCTCTTACTAATGAACACTAATTCTCTTAGTTGCAAATGTAAATCAGCAAATTCTAGCAGTGTTAGCAGTATCTGTGATTTGTGTCACCTTTAGAGATCACAAATATTTTCTTATCAAATTAGTTTCTGTTGATATCTAGAAACGTTACCTTTGTTATTATTTCAAAATTATGTTAGTTGTTAGAGTTATTATTAGATTTTGTCTTATAATGTACTACTAAACAAGAACACACATTACAATATCATAATTTTTTTTCTTTAACTATTTCTATGACTGGTTTATATATAAATATGCAAATGTTTCCATAATTGTTTTTGCTTATAATCCTATGAATTTTATTTATGCATGTAAAAACTTTATTCTGAGTATGCTATTTTCCACAGGTTTCATCACCTTCGCAAAGGCATGGCTACAGAAATGGCTAAAAACTTACGATCTGGTGAATCAAATATTCATAAAAATAAGGTCATCACAATACTTACATTTTTTACATTTTCCACAGATTTTATGAACATGATATAAATTCTCTGTCAGGGAATGGCACTCTTTGGGTATCCTTCACTCTTTCTACCATGACTTTAATAACATGAATGTGTATTGAACTCTTACCATTTGTGTCAGATACTTCACTTTACCTCTATTACCTCATTTAATTCTTCAGACTGTGCTATGAGGTGGACATTATTACTTCCCTTCTGAAGCTGAGGTTCAGAGAAATTAAGTACCTTGCTTATTCACAGTGCCATTTTATGGAGGAGACAGGTTTGGCATGTTCCAAGGTCCATGACCTTAAATGTGGCCTCATTAAGCCAAGAGTTACTTAACATAATTAATTTCAATCAAAAGCCACTGAATAACATTACCCTTATCCTATTACCACAAGAACCCCAATAATTAATAGGAAAATGACATACTTCCTTTCTTCAGCATGTAGAGGGCTTTCTGTGCTAATCATTCTTCACTTTTTTCAGGTCCCTGTTTTGCCCTTCCTTTCCCTGTACTCTTCCCCAAAAATCTGACCTCAAGAATGGCATCATTTGGGCTCTGATTTTCTCTACTTTTAATTGGGTTCCGCTAATGAAAGGTATTGGCAAGAAATTGGAGAAAGGGACGGAGAAAGGCTACCAATATTTCTTCCTCTACTTTCCCCTGCTGGGCTGTAGTCTTTGTAATAATTACATTCTTTTACGTATGACCACATCACCTCTGAGGCTTTTCCTCTTCTTTTGCTACTTTTTTTTTTTTTTTTTTTTTTTTTGAGTACCAGTAATATCGTTCCCTTTCCTGTCCCTTCAGAACTCAGTTCATGACATCTTCCTCCTGTGGTTAATACCCAGATGCTGCTGCATCATCTCTCAGTGATCACCTTGACCTTCTTTTTTTTCTCTGTAAATAGTGAATTCATTGAGCTTTCTTCAGTTAACCCTTTGAGTGGACCATCTGATTCTTATCAGTATGTCTACTAATTTCCTTTTTGTAGATGGAAGAGTCAATACTTAGCCATAGTTCAAGAAAATCAAAAGCAGTTTGTTGGTCATTAAACATTTGCATTCCTTTGCATTAAGATTTTCATATTGGATCAAACTATGTTTTGATGAATGAGCATTTGGACAGAGAAGAAAGAACAGTGGAAAGAATACCAGACTAAGTCAGAAAACTATGTCTGCTTTTGTATCTGTCCATCTTATGGAGGTAAACTTGAATGAATTCTAAAGCCTCCATGATACTTGGCTTCTTTATCACTGCAAGGATAGTAAAGATGAATGTCAGAAAGCTGTTGCGAGGAACATATGAGATGATCCAATGAAAACCTGTATTCTCTGAAGATATGTATGAAGTAAGGTATTTAAAATTTAGTTAATTACTCACACACTGTGCTCATTAAAAATGTATAATAAATATGAAAACACTATAATAATTGGGCACTTTGTAAATGTGATGATTCTATATATTGTACATTTTAGAAATCTTGGTATCAATCTTATTCACTGCTGTTCCTCCAGTGCTAGCAGACTACCTGGCTCATATTAGTTGCTCAGTAAATATTTCAAGAAATATTCACTAAGTGCCTAAGAAGTATTGCCTAGGATCAAGTATCTTATTGTCTTGCAAAAAAGACTGACACATAAATAAATACACACATCCAAGACGAGTTGCCTAAACAAGAGGGCATTGATTCATTCTGACTGGGCAGGAGGAAAGTCGTGAAAGAATAAGAGGGATGGCAAATGGCAAGTGAGCTGGTGTGACATGAACATTGGGTGATTATGAGAAAGACATACTGGAAATAGTGCAAGCTCAGGCAATGGGACTGAGGTGGGGATTAGGAACTTAGATACACAAGAAGCTTCTAAGTGAAGATGGAAAACTTGGGTTGACTAAGTGTAAGGGAGAGACAGAAGGAATAATCACGGATTAATGATAGAGGTAGGTATGAAAGTTCTGACTTGTATTACAGCATTGATGGTGGCATTTAATTGATACTAGGACAAGCTTTGAGGCGGGATGTCATAATTTGAGTTCAGATGTGTAATAGAAAGAACCAGAATGACATGTAAACAGAGATGCTTAGCAAACTTTTACAAATCTGGATCTAGAACTTACAAGATAGATCCAGGCTGCAGAAATATGGTATTTTATGAATATGACAAAGAATGAGTCATTTCTAAGAGCCGAATTTTTTGAATAGTAAGGGTTTATTACTTTCAGCACTAAAACTTAAAAAAAATCATTTGGCTAAAGATCTTTCTAAAATTTTATTGCACATTTCCCTTCCACCTTAAATGATGCATCTGGAACCAAATTTATTTTTTTTCTTGATGGCTCAGGGTCATCATTATAATCATCTGTTATGATAGCATGCTATAATTCAGTGATGCTGTTGGAATAATTGAGATGCATAGAGCCATTTCCCTTTATTAAACAACTTAAGATCATTGTTGTTGTTTTTGTTCTCAGGTTTCATTTTTATCCTTTCTATGATTTCTCATTTGCTGTCAGCTGTCACGTCCTACAGTTATCAAATGTGTCACCATGAGCTGATATACTATATCCTTTCAATCACTCGCTTTTCCACTAATACTAGTCAGGACACCAGATAATCATACATGCTGTAGCTATGTGCAGAGCATGTGCAAACCCTTTCAGAAGGAGAACAGAGCATATCCCCAAGAGGGAACTACATGAGCTTTAAGGAAACAAATTTTGTGATATCTTTTGAATTTCTGAAGGGCTCCTATTTTTATTTTTTTTAGTTCTCAGCTGTGTTTCACAAAGGTAGCATGATCAGAATTCGCATTTTGGAGTGTTAAAATGTTACTTGTTTGCACACCAGAAAAAGACAAGATAGATTAATGGTTCAGGACATTAGAATTTGATGCTTTTTAAAAAAATATTTCTCAGAATAGAATCCACTCCAATTTTCATCAATTACACAGGATTGAGTTTTTAGACTGTTTTTAAAAGTACATTTACTACTAGAAAAAAAAAAAAGGAGGAAGGCCTTCGGTTGTACATAAGGTCGTGTAAGGTATTTTAAATTAAAATACTTTGTTAATTTTTTCAAAATTACTAGATTGATAATTGACTTTCTCTGCTTGACTTATTTCACTCAGCATAATCTCTTCTAGTCCTGTCCATGTTGCTACAAAAGTTGGGTATTCATCCTTTCTGATGGAGGCATAATACTCCATAGTGTATATGGACCACATCTTCCTTATCCATTCGTCCGTTGAAGGGCATCTTGGTTCTTTCCACAGTTTGGCAACCGTGGCCATTGCTGCTATAAACATTGGGGTACAGATGGCCCTTCTTTTCACTACATCTGTATCTTTGGGGTAAATATCCAGTAGTGCAATTGCAGGGTCATAGGGAAGCTCTATTTTTAATATCTTGAGGAATCTCCACACTGTTCTCCAAAGTGGCTGCACCAACTTGCATTCCCACTCTGAAAAACAATCTGAGGGTTTGGAAGGGGCTGGGGGTGGGAGGTTGGGGGATCCAGGTGGTGGGTATTGGAGAGGGCACGGATTGCATGGAGCACTGGGTGTGGTGCAAAAATAATGAATACTGTTACACTGAAAAATAAAAAAATTTAAAAAAATAAAAAAAAAAGAAATTCCTACACCAAAAAAAAAAAACAAAAAACAAAACAACAACAACAACAACAACAAAAAACCCAAACTAGATTGAATCCAGTCAATTGAAAACTCTAGTGTTTCTGTAGGTTGTGCCCCAATTTGGTCCATGTTTCTAGAAACTTGCATTGTTTCTAGACAGGTTTTATCAATGCATTGTCTTGTGTCTCCATTTGCTAACACCCTGGATTGCGATGCCCTCTTTTTTTCTAGCTGAGGTGGTACTTCCCCATTTGTCACTGTTTGTCACCACAAATGATCTTTTGAAGCTCCTTTTCTTTTCCACATGCACATTTGTTAGCAGTTTCTTGGTAGTGTCTACTGGGTTATTTGTCACCGAGGATTATCATTTTCGGTTTATTTTCCTGATATTCATTTAACGACTTATTACTTCAGCTCAAGCTATAATTTCCTGTCAATTATATTGCAAATTTTTCATGTATCAGTCAGGAGGTCTCTTGACATTCCGCCTGTTATGTCTTGTCGACAGAAACTCTCTTCCCTCCATGACCTTTGATTTCCTGAGAGAGGCATCTTGCCCTTTCTGTGCCTTAGGACCAGGAATCTCTTTCCAGTTTGTATTCCAGCAGCTAAAAAGGTAACAAGATGGGGTGCCTAGGTGGCTCAGTGGGTTAAGCCTCTGCCTTCTGCTCAGGTCACGATCTCAGGGTCCTGGGATGGAGCCCCACATCGGGCTCTCTGCTCAGCGGGGAGCCTGCTTCCCCCTCTCTCTCTGCCTGACTCTCTGCCTACTTGTGATCTCTCTGTCAAATAAATAAAAATAAAATCTTAAAAAAATAAAAAATAAAAAGGTAATAAGAAACATGCAAACATATGAAACAGCTCTGTCCACTCTTGCCTTTTATAGTGTATGCCATCTGGACAGAAGTGCACATACACAGGGACAATGCCATGCAAAACCTGGAATTTGGCCATCACACACCTAGGAACCTCCAGTAGCTAGGATCGAGGCCTGGAGTAGATCCCTCCAGAGAACCTTCAGAGGGGACATGGTCCTGCATGGACCCTTGGACCCTTGTCTTCCAGAATTGTGAGACAATAAATTTCTCTTATTTAAACCACTAAGTCTACAGTACTTATCAGAATAGTCCTAGAAAATGAATCTAGCCCTCATTTTCAGACTAGAACAAACAAACAAACAAACGAATGAACAAAAAACAAAAACAAAAAACAAAGGCACAAATTGATTCAAAGAAAAATCTTTGGGAGAATCTGACTTGCCCACCTCAAGAGGGCTACTGTATTGTTTCTTTATTTAAAACAAACAAACAAACAAACACCCCTAAGAGAGCTTTCTATTCAGGCTCAAAGGATAACTTTCTAGCATACTGTTTCGTGAACCTGGTCATGTCCAGAGACACTTAGGGAAACTTTTAAAAAATGCAGATTCCCAGTTTAAATCCCTGGAGATTCAGATTCCATATGTTTGGGAAAGGCCTTGGTTATCTATTTTGAACAAACTTTCTAGGTAATTTTTAAGATAGGGTAGGTGTAGGTAGCACTGTTTTAGGGGGTTGAGTAATGAAGGAGGGATTTAAATAATGGGCATATCATTCATGGAAAAAAAAAAAAAGACCATCTAATAAATGTTTGACTCCCTTGCCTCCACTTTCATTGATTTTAAGAAGGAATAAGCTAACCAGAGAAACCTCTGCCCTGAACTTCATTCTTGTGAAGCAAAAGAGATGGGGATCTGGGGAGAGAGTGGATGTAAATAAACTTCTGGGAGATTTAACAACCCAGGAGTGGAATTTGGGGTATAGTTGAGTACTTTAGGAAATCAGACTTCATTCACTATTTATTCCAAAGTTCTAGAGGACTTACAATGAGCCAGTTAATATAGACTCATGTAAAGAAGAGACACACTTCTATGACCAGAGCTTCTAAAATGAGAAATGGCCAAGGAAGTAATGATAGCATGCTTTCAAATATAATTCTGAAAATCTGACCTCAGGCAGCTGTAGGAACCAACATAGCTATGCAGAGTTTGTCCTCTCAGGCATCTGGATTCTGAAAAGCATTTAGGAAAGAAGGAAGAACAACATAGAAACAAAACTACAGTAGAGGAACATGAAGTTATGAAAATTGGGTCAGAAAAGCTAAACCCTTTGAAGTAGCAGAGGTAATATGGTTTCCATTTGCAGATCAATAAACTAAATCTAAGAAGGGTTATGTACTTTGATTCTATCTCATAAACAGCCAAATGGTACAAAGTCCCTTTTCTTCCTTCCCTTTACCACTCTGCTGCCCACAGCCAACCTAATGTGCCTTGTAGCATAAACCTAGAGTCAAGTGTTGTGTTTTTTGTTTTGTTTTGTTTTTGTTTTTTCAAGAAGTAAACCCAGAACTGCCCCTTGGCTTCATGTACACAAAGTCTTCTTGTCCACATGAAAAGGGGAATACTCATAAGTCTTCAAAAAATCTTTTTAGCTGAAACCTGCTTTAAGATATACTCTAAGAGGAAAGGGATATCAATGTACCTTTTGTGATGCCAAAACCCAGGATATATTGCTATGTTTCTGTTATTTCTAAGTCAATTTTTATAACCTTTCATATTTTTTGAATCATTGTAGTGAGCTCCCTGATTTTGAAAGGGTTCCTGAATATCTTTTAATCTAAGCCTTGAGGATCCAGAGATGAATCTTTTTTCAAGACAAATTTATGACATCCCCTTTATGTTCACATGTGGTTATAACTTAGGCTTTTAAAGCCAACTCTTAGTTTAATTTTGAAGAAAATGACCAAAACCTCACTAAGTACAGCTTTTTGGCTGTAGGTGAATCCCAGTCTGGGGTTCTGAAAGACCAGGAGATAGACTTCTAAATCATTAGTTGACAACTTAATGTATATTGGAGAAGATCAAAAGGTTTAGTAATTACCTAATCTATCTTTCCAGCAAATTTTTGAGGTAGATGATTAATACCATTAAACTCATTTTGCCAATGGGAAACTGAGGCACTAGAAGATTATATATTGTTGCCTTTTTATTCCCATGTTCTGAAACAACAAGAAAAACTAACCAAAAGCCCCATCCGCTTTCCTTTCCCACCTTCATCTCTAGTCTAGAAAGGTTATTTTCTACATATGGTGGGAATAAGAATTAGAGAAAAATATTAAATAGTGGGAGGCCAATACAGAACCTGTGGGATTAAGCTTGAACACAGAAATGGATTTTCTAAGAAAAATCCCTCTGTCATCACAGATATATTTATAACCCTTGCCGAAAACATCAAAATTGACTGGCATACTAGATTGTTGAATCATGATCTATTTTGGAAAGGAAAGAGAGCACTGTCAGGGTATGGAGGAAAACAGTGGGTATTCTGTTCTATTTGAAAGGAACAATGAGGGCCATGACCTGTAACTTACAGAGAGTTCTGTGCACCTTTGGAAGAACTAACTGGCCAAAAGGACATCAGACACAGATCATGGGATTGCTGGGCAAAGAGCAAAGGAAGGATGTGTTCAAAGTGGCCTTTCTTAGGAGATCAGAGAGATGAACCTAGTCAAGGGAGTCAAAGGGGGTATGTGGGTGAGGTTGAGGAACCAGCTGTTTATAAGGAAGTAGTGAGAGCTTGAGTCCTTAGTGTTCTATTGTATTTCCCTGCCTGCCTCACTCTGTTTCAAGGGTGCATTTAATGCTGTGGCAAGGTCTAATATTCACTGCCATCTATTTCAGTGGCATGAAATTACTTAGAATCCTCTGTGTGGGATCCCTCAAAGACCTTAAAGGTCATTTAGTTAAACACTGCCATTATACAGATGATGAAAGCAGACACGGAGAGGTGAAGTGACTTGCAAAAGGTCATGTAGTTCATTAGCAATAGCCTACTGCTCAAGCAGGGGCATTGAGTTTTATTTCATAAAAACTACATTGTCCCCACTTTTTGTCAATTCAGCCCTTCATTAAACAAATATTTTCTAAGTGACCAGTATGTTCTAGACACTTTAGTAGGTGCTAGAGATTGAAAGAAAGAAAAGAAAATGGGTTTCTAACCTAAGACCTCACAGTCCAGTGGAAGAATTATGTGGTGTTAAGATACTGGAAACAAAATTATAAATATAATGAGAATAACTGTAGGAACAGAGGTGAGAGGTGAATTTAGAATGACAAAGTGCCTTTCTTTATATGTTTGATTTTTGCCAAAATCAGTTATTTACTTTAGAATGCTAATTCAGATCATTGCTCAGAAATGAGAACGTTTGAGGAAACATAAGCTTAGATTTACTTTTCTTATGAGTGCAAATCAAAAACCATCTTATTTTTGGACATACTTTTTTTTTGTAGAAATTTAAAATTTTTAATGCTTCTGTAATGGGTTGAATTGTATTCCCCAAATAAATTATGTTGGAGTCCTAACCGCTAATATCTCAAAACGTGACCTTATTTGGAAATAAGACCCCTGCAGAGATAATTAAGTCAAAAACGAGGTCATTAGGATATGCTCTACTCCAGTATTACTGGTGTCCTTATGAAAAGGAGAAATTTCAACTTAGAGGCATGCATGGAGTGAAGGTGATATGAAAACATGCAGGAGGAAGATGGTCGTGTGACTGGACTGATAGATCTGCAAGCCAGGAAACACCAACTGTCCCTCTCTGGAATTTAAGACTTCTTTGATTTTGGATTTCTAGCTTCCAGAAATGTGATACAATGTATTTATGTTATTGTGAACAACACCTTTTTTTTTTTTTCTCTTTTACCTTGTTACTGCAGCCCTAGAGAATTAATATAGACTCCCAGGATAATGATCAAAGAGCTGGACTGATTTCTGTTCCTGATACTTTGCTACAAGACTTGTATACAGAATAACTAGAAGCTGTGCATCCATGTGTGACTATACCAAGTGGACCTTTGACTCTAGAGCTAGCATGACTGGACATTTGCACATGCTTCTCTCAGGGTTGAATAGGGATTTGGAGACCATTTACATCTCCTTACCAACCTCAAATCACCATAACTGTTCCTTCTGTAGACTTCCACTGTTGGTTTCTTAATGTGGTTCCACAACTGTCTCAGTTATACGCAGCTGACTCTGCTCATCACAAGACCTCCTTAGCTCTCTGGGGTTAGAATGCCAGGCTTTTCACTCTGAAGTGACTGCTTCCAAATATCCATCAAAAACCTCTCCTATGGTAATTATCATCAAAGTAAGCTGATGCTTTAAAAATGACTTTGATGATCCTAACTGCAGTACAGGGTATGCTGCATTTTAAAACCACAAACTGCAGATGGCATTTCAAAGATATTCTCTTTCAACATGAAAAAAAAAAAAAAAAACAATGTATGGAAGTTATCAAGCAGCATTTTTGAGATCTGTGTAATTCTACATGGAAGAATGTTGTAATAGTTTAAGGGCTGAGGTGCTGGCAGAAGGGATTAAGAACAGCAGCTCCCTTTCCTTTCTGCAGTTGACCAGCTAGTGCACCTGACATGTGCACTCACACAGTACACTGTGTGGGCTGTCAATGCAGTGCATGGGCTGTCATTTCCTGGAGCACAAAACCTGGGCAATGATATTTATTTCCTCTCACCTTAGAGTGTAGTGAAGGTGTAGAATTTGGTGTCAGGGAAAAAAAAAAAGTGGAAGTGGAAAAAAAAAACCTTCTTATAATTTCAAGACTTCCTCATACAGACTTATTTTTCACTGATAAAGGAAAACACCCCTCTTGGGTATGGAAATCTGTTCTTAAAGTCCTATTGATCTATATGATCATCATACGTATCACAAACTCAGGGTGGAAAATGCTGGCAAGCAGTGAGTCACAACTAGCTCATAAGAATGGCCTGTCAGCTAAAGCTTTTGGCCCCAGACACAACCAAAAATTGTGCATGGCCCATCCTAGAGCCAGGAGACTCAAGCCTCATGTTGTTATAGTGTGATCACATGATCAAGTAGACTCAGAATATTAGTGTTAACATAATAGGCGGCAGATGGGAATACAAAGCAAATCTGAGAATGCAAGAAGAGGAATCACTAATGAAGTTCTTGGATATGTACATAAGGACAGGCAACAGACTTCCTAGGAAATTCTTGAAGGACAAGTACCCATTTCTCACACAGTGAACATCAGAATCTTGATTTCCATCTCCAGGTAGATTTCATCCTTTCAAGGTATTTACTACATATTTATTTCTACAGATAATAATCATTTAGATATGTGTGTTAACTTGAGACTTCATAAAGAAAAGGCTTTGATGAGAATGACTGAACCCATCTCTATGGTGGAAATTGTACACTGTTGATTCCACATATACACAGTAAACCAGGTGGCATGTTTCCAAGTGTTCTCATGTTGGTCTCTATTTCCCCTTCATTAACAATCTGGTGACAGTGTTTACCCAGTGTAAGCAAGAATATCATCTCTGGTTCTGCTCTCATCTGCATCCTCTTGTGGGCATTCCAAGCCACTCTTGCCCTGTGCTCTCTGCCATGTGGCACTGTTCCATCAGTGCTCTTGGTACTGATCTCCAAAGCTTCTAGACTTGGAGTGTTGGCCGCTGAATCTGCCAGATGCTGCAGCTCTCTGTCTCTTTAACCAGACTACACTAAGGCCATGTTCTCTGGGAGCAATTGAACTCTTTGATAGGATCACCATTTTCTCTGCATTTAGAGGTATTACAATGGAGACAATTATTGTTTTTTTATGGTATAGTTATTTGGTTGCTAATGCTGTTTAGTTGATGGTACCATGCCATTCCCTGTGCAGCACTATTAAATTTCCACATTAGACACCCAACAGCTCAAGCAATGACTGTGGTAGTTCAATTCTGTGTGTTGCATTAGAGCTCCAATAAACAACCCTTTCCCAAGGAATCCCCTTTCTTTTCTTTCTTTCCTCCCTTCTTTTCCTTTTCCTTCTCTTCTTCCCTTTCATCTTCACTGCATATTCAGTCCATGCTAAACAGTGTGCCAAGCACTTGGTGTCCAAGGATGAAATAACTATACTCATCGCATCCCACTCCAGACTCACAGTCTAGTGAGGAAAACAGTCAAGTAAACAAAAAGCTTGAAAAGAGTGTTGAATGAGAGTTCTAAACAAACTAATTAATAATGTTTGCAAATCAGGGATTTTTCATGGGGAAAGGTGTTATATAAACTGAATCTTGAAGGGAGACTACATTTTTTCAGCAGGTGAAATGTGTCAGGTAGAATAAGAACACCATTTTAGAGGAATATCTGTAGGTGACATGCTAGCCACTGATACTCTTCAGTCCAGGCCATCATAAATCATAGCAATGGCACATGACTGTACATTGAGTGTAACAGTCATCCCTACTTCATGTCAGAAATTCTCTAAATATCCATTTTAAACTTTTTTGTCTCCAGGGTACTCATTCCCAAAGTTTTCATCTCTTTTGCATATGACAGCTTGGGTTCTCCCTCACCCCCCCAAATGGCACAAGTATACACATGTTCTCTTCCCACTTTCTATGACCATGTTCACGTTTGTCACCAGCCTTAGTCTGAGAATGTCTGTGAGCCCAAGAGAAGATTTCTCCTCCCCAGCCCACAGAGAACACACAGGCCTTGCTTAGAAGTCTCCAGATAGATATTGATGGATCCTACAGATCAGTGCGATCCATTGTGCTAGAGCATAGATGGTTGGGTTCATGGGCTCTTACTGGACAATACCATTGAGAACAGAAAGGTTGTATTCTACAAAACTGCTGTATCTAACTTGCTGTTACAATACTCTCTGGCTCTCCACCTCTCCAGTGTTTTCTGGTCCTTAAGTTAAGAAGGCAGGGAGGAGACCACTGTGAAGGATCTCTGTATCTCTCCATAATTATGGTTCTTAAATCGGTTTTGAAGTTCTTTTTGTTCAAAATAGAGTATAACACAATTAAATAGCTCATTTTTGGTCTTGGAAGAAATTCAAACAGGCATCATTTGGCAAGATGCCTCAAATCATCACAAACTTTACTATAGCAACTAATTTGATGTAATTCAACAAATATTGGAAAATCTATCATATGGATAGGCACTGTGCTTGGCTCTGAAGAAAGAGGTAGGAGAATGTAATTGTGAAAAAGGCATGGAGGCTACACTCCAATGCTAAAATAGATATTCACACAGCAAACCATATTGTGTGTATACAAAGAGCTTCCTATGGGAAACAAGGAGGCAGAAACATTATCACATTTACTTAGTAAAGATGTATGGGCATCAACAAAATTAAATATTTGAACTGAGCATGTTCTAGAAGACTAAGACTCATACTACACCCCCTATAATCTGTGGATATACTTGCCTAAAAAAAGAGAATTTAAATCCTAAATTGACCACTTACTGCATGACCTCAAGCAAATTGTTCAATCTTTTTATATCTTAGTTTTTTTTTTAATCCTTCTAATGTGGAACAATAATATTAATGTCATAGGTTAGTGAAAGGATGAAGTAGGATATAGGGGGAAGGTTCTTCACCAACCAGAGAGGAATTTGCAATTTTTAACTGTTATGATTTTTCTTTTGGTTAACTTTCATGAATAAAATAGGAAGTGTCTTCTTATAAAATACTAGAAAGAACAAACTTAATTAAGAGGTAGAATTCATTAGAATTGCAAACTGGATCAGTGCCTTCTCCATGATTTGTCCAATTCTAGAACAATGGTTAAGCCTGGGTGATCCAGTTACTGGCTGCTTTAATAGAGTGATTTAAAAGCAATTAGCTGCAATCTGGGATTTCCATGTTTCTGAGGTTAGCTGTATTGCTTGGAAGGCAAATGTGGAAGGGCAAAGTATACCTTGGTCCTAAATAAGTATATTTTACATAACATCTTCCAGAGGTTTACAAAGTGCTCCAAAGTGATTAAGAATGAACAGTGTTCCTATTTGCTAACTGAGATACCCAGGCTGGTCTCTGTCCATTTCTCATTTTATGAGCTAAATCAGAGCTCTTTTTTATTTTGTCTATGATGACCATGGGAAACAAAAGCCTTTAGTAACTTTATTGAAGATTTTTGACTCTCCGAATTGCACACAATATTATTGAAGCTTGATTCTCTTCCCAAGTGAGCATGAGGTGTTGCTCTGGAGTCTCAGTGATCTCCTCTTGCTATAGAACAGAGATGCTAGCTAATATTTCACTCTTCTCACCACCGTTCAACCAAATGAAGAGCCAACATAGTAAAAAGGAACATCGAACTTATTAACAGTCTTTGAGGGTCACCAGTTGAAATACTTCCTAAATCAGCTGGAGGATGAAGAGGGTGAATTATAAAAACTGAGATGATATTCCAGCAAGAGTCCTATCTCCATGAAAACAGATGATTCTGTAAGTGTCTGAACAGATAGACATTGATCTTATATTTTCCCAAGGCTATTGGCAAGTGACTTTGGCTGAACAGTTTAAAATAAAAGTGAAAAATCATTCTGGTTCAGTAAAGTCTCTACACCAGCTTTGCTTGGTCTTTTGTAAAGAATCACTTGGTGAAAGTACAGAGTGTCACCTCCTTTGGGTCTTGGACCACTGATGATCTGGAATAGCCCAGGAGAGCCTCTGATCCCAGGAAATAGTACCTACCTGTGAATACCTGCCCTGTGTTGTTGTTGTTGTTGTTTTTAGCTTTAGACTTATAGAGTTAAAATCAGCTTTGTAGGAATTTCCATTCTTCTATCTTCACCCCCACACATACCAGTCCATTACAGCTTTTTTTCTCCTAGCTAAGCATGAATAGTTCTAGTTAAAAGAGATAATTTGGTGCCCTCCAGTGGCCCAAACTGACAGGCTCTTTCTTGACCTCTCAAAGCTCTTATGACTGTGGGAAGAAGGGTACATAGCTCAACAGATCTTTGGAGGCTCCTTGGCTGCTGTCATGTAACCACCACTTTTAGGAAAAGGAATCCATCATGCTCTTAATATTGTGTCATTCTCAGAAGGGAGGGAATTGATAATAAAGACAAAATTATCTAGCTTTTCTTTGTACAAAAACCTAAAAACAATGAAAACCAAGTATAAAAAACCCAGCACTCTTACCATTTCTTTTAATTATATGGTTTTGGAAAAGCCACTCACCATTTCGGTCCACATGTATTTTCTATGGAATGAAAATATGGAGCTAGATGATCTTTTGGGGGTACCCTAGATTGTACCACCCAGGGATTCTGAAATTCCAGGAAATGGAGAAATGTTTCCAGATGCTTTTACACTTTAATACTTGATAAAATGTCTTTTATCATTTTGGAGATTTGATTCTCTTTAAGAGTTTAGAAAAGAAGTTAAGATGAAGTGTCCACATAAGTCAGGCATGGTATTAGTAGGTACACATCTAATATAACTAAAGATTCTCATTGCTTCTGACCTTTAGGATAATTAGATGCTTCCTTATGAAGTCATCAAGAGAAAGCATTCTAATTTCCTTGTTTGAAGAAGATGGAAAACATAAAACTATATTTTTATAGCACTTAGTTTTTGGTAAACTAATGAAAAAAATGAATGGGAAAAGAAAAGGAACATTGATCTTAACTCATATATTGTGCAAGAAGAGGAGACTATATGTATGATAGAGGGAATAAGAAAAAATCCACCCATGCCTGAAAAAATCCACCTATGCCTGAAATTATCCTCTTTCTTTCCCTGATCCTTAATTCAACTGTACCTTCATGATGAATCTTACCATTAGAGATCTATTTATGCCTTTGGGTGATAATAGTAGGCTACCTCCAGCATTTATTTTTATAGGAGCAGTTGTCTGGGATGAATAACACTTTATGACTGGTTGCGGAATCTCAATAAAATATTTTTGAATAAATAGAGGAATGTATCAAAATATTTATTCTGAGCACTTTTGCAAGAACTGATTTGGAGATTAGCAGAGCAGTTCCAGGAAGAGAGAGATAAAATGAGAAGAAACTTGTGGTAGTGGTAGGGGGTTGGTGGTGAGGTTGACCCCGTAGAATGTGAACTCTCATTTAAGGCAAGCACTTCTGCTTGGAACATTAAAATGGGGGACATTGGTTTGGGAGGAGAATATGCTTTTACTCTAGATTTCTGTTGTATAATACAATAGCCACTAGCCACATATGACTATTGTGTACTTGAAATATGGCTAGTCTATGGGGTGCCTGAGTGACTCAGTCAGCTGAGCATCCAGCTCTTGGTTTTGGCTCAGGTCATGATCTCAGGGTTGTGGGATCAGCCCTGCATTGGGCTCTGTGCTAAGTGGGGAGTCTCCCTCTCCCGCCCGCTGACCCTACTCCTGTTCATACACTCTCTTTCTCTAAAATAAATAAATAAATCTTAAAAAGAAAGAAATATGGCTAGTCTAAACAAAAATGATAGTCCAGACTGAGATAGGAGTCCAGACTCCTGGTAAAGAATGCATATCGGGTTAGGAAGACAGGATGTAGCAATGGTGGTTGGATTATGAATATATTTGAAGTTGACACCCACAGGATCTGCTGACAGATTGAATATGGGGTATGGGAAGTAGGAGTCAAGGATGGCTCCAAGGGTAGATTTGCTATTATTTGAGATGAGGGAGTATATAGGAGGAGACATGAAGAAACAGGCTTGAAGACATTAAGTGATTCACCCAAGGTCACACTGTTAAGTCAGAGAGAAACAGAGTTACTTGAGCTCATAGAGAACTCAGAGGTCTGCTGGTTCATCTTTCTTATTTTATAAATGAAGTATTTGGGGTTTAGTGAGGAGAAGTGATTTGCTCAATGTCACATAGCAAATGAAGAACAGAACATCCAAGATGGATTTCCCGACTGGTAGACTAATGGTTCTCTTTTGCCATTACACTATAGCTGTAAAGATGAAAATGAAACCAGGTTTAACTATGCCTTTAAATATATTAAGGAAAGAAGAATCACCAGAGATACTCTTGGAGAGAAACTTCAAAACCTCCATGTAAAACATGTTTAGCCTCTTCTCTCTAAGTACTCACTAGATAACTGGCTACCCCACTTGAATTCTGGATAAATGAATTAATCCCTCTTTAACACTCATTTAAAGCCAAAGGAGAGCTATGGTAACTGTCCCTTACGGAGAAAGTCTCCATCAAGAGCCACAAATTTTATCCCCAGTACTAAGGATTCTCGTGGCTTAGGTCAAAGCAAGGAAGACAGATAAAATATAATAGACCTTATAATACACAGCCATCTTAACATTTTTTTTCAACCAAGGATAAAAGGTCAGTGTATTTTAGTGATTGTGGTTATTTGTTTGAATATGAGACCCAGATGTGTGATTGTTCCCTTACCCCTATTAATATTTTTCATAAAAAATTCAAACCAGTGTGGTATTTAATGATTTTTTTTTCTTTTTGTGGTGGACATTTGGTATAAATCAGCTATTGCCATAATAATGATGTAGAACAAACCACCACCAAGATTCAGTGTCTTACTGTGTAATAAAGAATGTGGCTGGCCTTTGTCCCCAGTTCCTGGAAGGTAATGTCTAAATCTTTGTAATTTCCTTAGTGATCGGGGTGTCTTTGTTATTCATGATGGGTCCTAATCAGTTACACTAACTCAGGACAGGATTGGTCATTCTAGAAAGACCAACCATGTGATTAGAGGAAGGGAGGGGAGTCATGTGATATCAGCCTGACCTCTGGGGTGAGGAGGGAGACTGGAGAGTGAGCCACATGGGTAAGGATTCAGTCAGTCATGACTATGTAGACACCAAAGCTTGGGTGAACTCCTCTGGTTGGCAATATTCTTAGTATTGTCAAATGTACCAGGAAGTTAATGCATCTTGACTCCGTGGGAAGCGAGGACAATGGAAATTTCATACTTGGAAGCCCGTCAGACCTTGCCATACATGTCAATCCTTTAGGCTGTTTCTGATTTCAATCCTTTTGCTATCATAAGACTAATCATAAGTCTAGTGCCTTCCTGAGTTCTGTGAAGAATTTTAGTGAATTATTGAACAATGGGGGGAAGTGAGAACCCTCAAATTTATAAGCAGTTTATCAGAAGTATGTGTGTTCTGGTAACCCCCCAAACTTCCAGATGATGTTTGAAGTAGTATTAAGAAAGACTGTGAAGTTGGCCTAATTGTAGGTAATTGGTACTTACAAACATAAGCATTTTTATTTCTTGTCGGTCATGCATCTGAGGTTCAGCTGGCTTACCTCTACTTCAGACTATAGATCGATAGGGCTCATATCCAAGGTGACATATCTGATGCATGTCTCATTCTGGATTTCAAGCTGGAGGGTAGACACCTAGAGTATGTTCTCCTCATGGTGATGACAAAAACACAAGAGAATAAGCCAACTACAAGCACATTTTAAAAATATACTACCTCACACCTAATAACATCTCATTGGTCAAAACAATATGGACAATCTAAAAGATAATGAGTGGAATAAACATTAAAACCTACCATGAGGCCAAGGTAAAGGTCTGAATATATAATTCTGCAATGGGGAGAATAACTGATTAAGACCACTGCTCAATATTATGCACATTTATTGAATGTGGATGTTATAGGAAGAGGAAGCTTACATTGCATACTTAGAACAAACCATCTCCCATACTGTGCTATTTCACAGCTCTGATCTCATGTTTCCCTCTTCCATCACACTGTGCATATCTTTTCTTAGGACTTCCCCATAGTGCTCAGTATCTCATTTGCTGCCCTGAACAATTCTCCTTTTATTTCAATCACACATACTGGCACACCTCAGAGATATTGCAGGTTTGGTTCCAGATCATCTCAATGAAGTGACTATCACAATAAAGCAAGTCAAATGAGGTTTTTGGTTTTGGTTTTGCTTTTTTTTTTTTGTTTTGTTTTGTTTTGTTTTTTTTTGGTTTCCCAGTGAAAATGAAAGTTATGTTTAGATCTTACTGTAGTCTATTAAGTGTGCAATAGCATTATGTCTAAACCCCAATGTACATACCTTAATTAAAAATTATTTAATTAGTAAAAATGCTAACCATCATCTGAGCTCTTGGCACATTGTAATCACTGATTATTGATGACCCCAACAAGTATAACAATAATGAAAAAGTTTGAATATCATGAGAAATGCCAAAATGTGATGCCAGGACATGAAGTGAGCAAAGGCTTTTGGAAAAAATAGTGCCAGTAGACTTGCGTGACTCAGGGTTTTTACGGCCTTCAATTTTTTTTTTTGAAGGCACATGAATGGGGTCCTTTATTTTCCAGTGGGTGACAAGATTGGAATAAATGAACTGGAGGAAATCTGCCAAGTCCTTCAGCAATGGGCTGTCTTCACAACATACACTTTTGACCATCTTAGGGAATATAAGGATATTATATTCTTATATACACATATATATATACACATTCTTCTCAAGTGGACATAGAACATTCTCCAGGATAAATCACATGTTAGGGCAGAAAACAAGTTTCAATAAATTTAAAATATTGAAGTCATTTCAAGCCATCTTTACCAACCACATGTATGCAACTAGGAATCAAGTATTAGAAGAAAACTAGAAAAACACAAATATGTGAAGACAAAACAACATGCTGCTAAACAACCAGTGGGTCAATGAAGAAATCAAAGAGGAAATTAAAAAAAAAATCTTGAGGCAAATAAAAATGAAAACACAATATTCAAAATCTATGGGATGCAGCAAAAATTGTTCTAACAGAAGATTATACCAGTACAGTCTCATGTCAAGAAACAAAAGGAAGGAAAGCTTCCAGACTCATTCTACGAGGCCATTGTGAAAAACACAAACTGCCAAGTGCAAGAAAGTGAAGAACAATAAAATGAGGTTTTGCCTATATTTCAAAATAAATACAAAACCCCTGAACCCTGTGCTACCAGGACCTATCTTTCTTCAGATGGAGTTTAGTGATCATTCTGTGGTGGTTGTTGACTACTGATTGTTGTCCAGGTGACCTCAAACAAGTGCATAATACTTCTGTGTCTTGGTTCTCTTATCTGTAAAATGGACAGACTATTACCTGCTTCACAGTATTGAAATGATGATCTGATGAGATAGTCCATTTAAACTCATAGAATATTGACTGGAACAGAGTCATCACTTAATTTTTTTAAAAAAGTAAAATTTTGATAGAGCTTATTATGTGTCAGACAGTCTCCTAAGCACTTTATATGCATTAATTCATTTAATCTTAAAAACAACTCTATGGGGTAGGTATTTTGCATTTTGATTTTTCATCCTCATTTAATACAGGATGGAATTAAAGTCCAGAGAGATGTAGTAATTGGCCTAAGTCACAATCTGTAGGAAACACAGACAGAATTTGAACTCTAGGCAGTTAGGCACCAATATCCACTCTCAGCCTTCATACCCTGTGCTGTCATATCGAGAGCTCAACAAATGTTTGTTATTGTTGCTGTTTTTATTGGAACATATCCTTTAGATCTTGCCCCACACCAAGAAGCTTATACAAGTTTTCTTTTAAGCATATTCAATAATATTCATAAGAGTATTTTAGGCACATGCAGTTATTCCCATCTATTTACATCTGTTTATTTCTACTCCATTTGGTTGCAAATGGGATTTCAGGTCTTTGGATAGAAAAACATACAATATGATAGGAAAACAAAACAAAACAAAATTAAGAACTCTGGTTTAGGACAGAGCTGTTTTTCCTTCCATCTAGTGATAAATTCAACTACAATTCTTCCACAGGCCCTCAAAAGAGGAATGTTGTGTGATGTCACAGAATGTGTTCTCAATGACTTGGCAGTGAGAGTTACTGTGGCAAGTAGTGGTTGAACTTTTCTGGTGGTGTCTCTCCACCCAACCGTGGGGCAGAGTGTCAAACACAGAACTGTAAGAACAATTTCATGTCATACCAAATCAAAGTGGAGGGTTGTGATGCCCAGTAACCCAGCTTGAAGCACCAAGCAACAATTCTCCTCAAGTTCCAAGTGTAATTATAAAGTAGTATGATTGATTGTTTAATAAGGACATTGGAATTGTACATCCAAATGAGTGTTATCATTCCAAGTCCTCACCTTGGGAGGTTGTGAATCTATGCTAATGATGCTACTGTGGCTCAAAACTGTTTTTGGAAATCTGTATTGTGTCCGCTTAAGGAATCCAACAAAACCAATGACTCACTATTTTATAATCAGAAACTGCATCCCTCAATTCTGTCACTAGCCACTTGACCCACCACACTCACCTCCCCCAAAGAGTTTCCAAGGGTCTCTGGCTCTTTCAAAATCTAAAGACATCCTCAAAGAACCTAAATCTGCTGCCAGCAAAGATTACCGAAATAATATGGTTGGAGTTTCAGGATGCCCATATGGGACACGTCCATTTTTCCTTGCTGAATTTGGAACCAGTGTAGAGTTGGAGGTAGGAGCTCCATAATTATACAGAAACCTACCATGTTTAGAGTGTTAATGCTGATTGAAATATGGGACTGGAGATCTGCAGAGCTGTAGCCTTGCTAATCCATCAGCCCTGGAATGAGACAGGTGATAGACTGACCCACTCAGTCACTAACTGCTAGAAGTCAGTAGACCTCTTGGGCAGGCCAGGTTGCTGTCCTCCAATAATCAAGGGAGGAGAGAGAAGAATAGGAAGACAGTCCCCAGGGCTGCCAAGTTTTTGTTAGATTAATTTCAGCCCAATGAAAACCATGGACAAATTAATGACACCTAACAAATAAGAAACTCCCCCTCCCCCTTAATGGACACTTCATTAGAGTAAGCAACTGGGACTTTTACTGTAGCAACTGAGACTTTTACTGTAGAGTAAGCAACATGGGAACATGAGGCCAAGGGAAAGAAGGGGATCCCCCAGCTAATACCCAAAGAGTCTGAATGCAGAGAGAGATTGTGAGAAAAATCTTTAACTTTGGAAAAACTATAGATAACTCTCAATTCCAGAGGGGATCTATTTATCTGGTTGGATATATTTTAGGATTTTAGCGAAGCAATGATTTCTTAGTTTTATAGAATCTGGTTACAAAATCTAACACATTTTAGATGTTTACCATCCGTGTATGGAAGAAGATTATGCACAGGGCTTGCAAGTTTCTTGGGCGGCAGTTGTGCAGGATTTAAAACAATATTCCAGCAGTTCTGATCACATGCAAGAGTCTCAGGTGTGTGTCCTCAGATGCCTCCTGGGCCAATCACATCAGGGCACAGCCCCATGACTCTTGGATGTGTCAGAGATACACAGGGAGACTCTCTACCTTGGCAAAATCAATGCTGGCAGGCCTAAAGACATTTTTTTCAACCCCCATGGTCAAAGTCATTGCACAGGATCCAATTATTTATAAATATTCAAAATACAATTATGAAAGTAAAGATATAAGGAGAGGAAGCAAACATGAGAAATTATGAGCAAATGTTCCATTTCTTTTGTATAAAAATTTTAATGCATCCCAAATGGATAAATACATCTGAAAACCCCAGCAAATATTTATCTTTACAAACTCACAGTATGAGAAAAATATAAGTCTTGAGTTGTATATTGTCTTGTAATTTAAGCACATGAAATACATGTTTTAAATGAGCTTCTGGGAGTTTATTTAAGATATCTCCTAGTGTTGACAATTATTATAGCATTTATGGGTATTTGGAGGTTAGCTGTGAAGTTTAAGAATCATCTTCTAAATATTGTCCATCCCTCACTCCACCTTCTTTCCCTCTATTTTTGACTTCATCCGATTTTCATCTAACTCCACCTATATGAAATCCTTCCCACTCTAATTTAGTCTTTTCTAGACATGGTGTTTCACCATTTAGGTGATAGAAACCTGACTCAGAAACAGGAATTTTCTTTAATGAGATTATAATCTAGAAAGTGAGAAGAACATTATTATTACATAAATGTGCTATGGGAATTCAGAGTTGAAAGCAATTATTCCCATCTGGCAACAACAAGGAGGGTTTCATGGAAGAAGTCACATTTGAGCTGGCTCTTTGAGCAGAGTTTGAGCATGAAGAGATGGGGAGAGGGAGGCCAAGCCAACAGAAGAGACTCAGGTTTGGAGAACACTTTAGGGCGTTCCTTAGTATTAGGGAGTTACTGGTTTGCCAAGGGATAAAATGAGAAAGAACAAATAAATAAAATTGGAAAGAGAGAGTAGGGTCAGGTTTTAGATGATCTTGAATGCTTAATGAATAACCAGAAATAATAAGAACCATGGAGCATAATTAACTAGGAGACTTACATGGTCAGACCAGACCCATGGCCCAGGTAGAGCAATCAAGCATCAATCAGAAAAAGACATGAAATATTAAAAGACTAAAAACGAAGGGGAGTATCTGGAGGCTATTGAAAATGTCCAGTTCTCTGGAGATGATACTCTTGGTTTTGACTCAGAGCTCTTCCTCTCCTCTTAGGGAGTGCTTTACCTTACACACGTTAACACTCAGAACTCCTTCTCTGACTCAACTCCTTTGTGTCTCTCCTTCAACATAATTCAGATCTTCACCGGCTTCAGTGTTGTCAACTAGCCCATGTATTGTGATCCCTCCACCCCCAGGTCCCCACAGCCATGGACAGGTGTACATATCCAGTTTCCTTCTAGTCTCATGGATGTCTACAAGAAAACAAGCCACTGTTTATTTTGCTAAAACATAATTTGAATCAGACCTGCACTCTTTTTTGTTTCACTCTTTATAAATAACAAATAACAAAGTTTATCTCTCACTGTATCTTTCTTATCCTATGCCCCTTCCTTCTTCTGCCTTTGAAACCCATGATGCATGCAGGTTATACAGAATGCCAGGTATAGGTCAAAAGACCTCAGTAAGAAAGACAAGATCAGGGAGTCTGCCTTTTAATGCAGCATGGTGTACACACTCACATAACTCATTTTTATTTTTTAGTGGAAAAGCAATATGAAATGACTCTTGTATTTTTTCTTTTCATTCAAGTTTTGATCCTAATCAAAGTGTCTAATTCTGGATTTCTTGAAGAGAAAGTTATAACTATTCATCTTCATATTTCCAGTATCTTGCACAGGGACTGGTACACAGTAGATACTCTCCAAACATTGGTTGAATGAATGAATGAAGAGATGGATGAATGGATTATTTTTTTCTGGAAATATTTTATACGTTATACGTTTTTACGTTACAAAAACAGCATTCTGTTGGACCATTTGTACTTTGACCTTTGGCCGTACATTCTTCCAGCAATCTTGACTGCTCTGTTATCCCCTTATTATTTTGAACCATATATTCACTCCTTTCCTTGGCTTTTCTGTGTCTCTCAATTTCCCGCTTCCCATTTAGAAAGCAGGATGACTATTAATTATGCTTTAATATTAAAAATAGCACCCTCATGGCCTTCGATTTTTCTTTGAGTTGTCTTCACTCTTTCTATGTCTCTTTTGATTTTCTATTACTTTTTTTTGTGAAGCTAAATCAATGAACCCCCTTTTCTCATTTTATCTTCTCACTTCTTCCCTTTGCAAGTGCTTTTTCTTTCACTTTGCTTTAACTATTTTTTCTCATTGTCTTTAAATTGTTTATGGTCATAACCATTGCTTTATACAGGTAGCATCTAAATGCAAATATTCTCCCAGAAAAATTACAGAGTGGCAGGGGAAAATAATGCTTTGAAATAAACACTGTATATTCAATTGGTTTCCAAATCAGCACCAGCTAAACAAATGCCTAATAGCAGTCCTTAGAGAGACAAGATTAGTATGTTTTGAAATCAGAAGTTATCTTTTTCTCTTTCTCTAACTTCCCCTTCCTATTTTTTTTTCCTTTAAAAATATCATAAAGGATTCTTGCAAACAACAAAGGAGATTTTTGGCTGAAACTTTTGGCTTCTTATTACAGAGTGCATGTGTGTTGGTAGACAAACAGATACAGAAGTGGAATCTGGGAGGGGAAACATTAATTTGACTTGCAAGTAAGTTATTTCAAACCAAAGAAATGAAGATTTTTGTATGCTATCCAGTCCCTTTGTGATGGATGTGCCTTATGAAAATATTCCTAAAAGATTCAAAGCCATGAGAATAATCAGCTGCACTTTATTAAGGTGACCCTCTGGGTAGTTTTTGATGGTGCCAGTGTGGAGGAAAGACGGGAGGGAAGTCTGTCGGTGGAAAGAACACGGGTTTTGATGCACCATACAATTCTGAATTCCCATTTTGGCCTTACTAGCCATGTGGCTTTGGGCAAGATATAACCTGCCTGAGCCCCAATTTACTCATCTGGAAGATATATGTTTATAATTAAACCTCAAAGGGTTATGTAAGAGTGAAATGAAGGAAAATGAAATTTATAATTAACCTCAAGGGTTATAGAAGAGTGAAACGAAGCATTGCCTACAAAGGGCTTATAAGGGTATCTAACATTCTCATGTGTGATAACTTAAAATAACCGCAGACTTATTATTACCGATATTAATATGCATATAATAATTCTACATAATCTTCTTGAATATATGGTGATCATTCTCACATTCTTGCCTTTGAACATGTTGCTCTCTTTTCTTAAAATGCTCTCCTTCCAGTTCATCATTTAACATAGTGAACTTGTATTCATCCTTCAAAACCCGTCTGTTCAGACATCATCTTTTTAGGAATTTTGCCCTGACCTTCTTCTTGAGAACTGATTACTTCATTCATGGACTCATTCAGCCAGTATTTACCGAGTGTCTTCCACATGTCAGACACTGACTTAGGAGCCATGGAAATGGTTGTGAACAAAACGTTTTAAAAAAAAAACCCTGCATCTTGGAACTTACGTCCCAGTAGGGGATATGAACCATAATCAAAATAATAGGCAAAATATATAGACTGGAAGATGGTCATCAGTGCTATAAAGTAAAGACAGCAGGAAAGAGATTACAGGATGCTAAGGCTGGGGAGAGGGGTAGTTTCAGTTTAAACAGGTCAATCAGCAAAGGTATTTGAGTAAAGATGTGAAGGCAGAGAAAAACTGAACCACTAAGAAATTAGGGGAAGAACGTTCCAGGTAGAAGAACAGTAAATGCAAAGGCTTTGGAGAGCCACTTCTTCTGTTATGTAGGTGCCATATCTACTTCTATTAATATGTTTATCAAAATATTTTATAATGATTATTACAATTTTAAATAAAACATATTTTAGATAAGGTATATATATTTTAAATTTTGGATTTGAGGATTGAAGACTATGAAGGGAGGGATTGTGTCTTATGTATCTGTATCTCTGTATTCTTGTTAGGTATGCAGCCTGTGGTCTTTAGCAGGTGTTCAAACATAATTCAAATGAAATTTAATGATGATGTTAATCCTCCTGGACAGAGAGGGTGCAGAGTCTCAATTACCAGAATAGTTGGTCAGGCAAGGAAGTTTTAGCATGGGATAGTATTCTGCTGTTGGTTACTGGTCTCTTGCATTTCTTTCTTTCTTTTGTGAAATAGCTTCCATGGATGTTACTCTCTGATCAGAAGAGAGGTTTTTGGAATGTTGTGGCAGCAATAGGCACTATACAATAGCATAAGCAATTGGTAGTTTCAGCCTTTTGTAGCAGCTCTCACTAGTTTTGTCATTTACAGCAATTAATTTGGAGCCTTGGCAAAAATAACAGCAACAACAACAAACAGCTAAAACTAATGTAACACTGTGTATCCCTATACTTCAAAAGAAAGGAAGAAAGAAAGTAAGAAAGAAAGAAAGAAAAGAAAAAAGAAATTGAGCCATGGAATCTTAAGGGACCTAGTAGCAGTTGGTTCAGGTGTCACGAATTCTTAACGCCTATAGAGCCAGGTAGGTGACATTTAGGAATAGGGTTGTGGCTGAGGGACAATGACACCTTGTCTAAATAATGCAACTGTAACTCAGATCCAGCCATTTGGTCTCACGCTCAATGAAGATTGAGTATCTGCAAGGTGTGCTGAAGCAGCTATAAATCTATATGTTGTGAAAATCTCTTGATTTCCCAATGTTGGCAACCTACTTATTTTTTTTTAAACAAAAAATATGCCAAAACAAAATGCCAAACAAAATATGCTTCGGTCCTGAATCCTGTCATTTCCAAGTCTCATATTTTTACAACACCCCGCCCCCATTTCATTGGTGGAGAAAATGAGATCTAGAAAAACCAACTGCTTCTCCCAATCCCAGAACAAGGGCAGAGGCAGACCTCGAAGCTCCAAAAATCCAGACCGCGGTGGACATGATTTCACATTTTCAAATGCAGAACATGTCTACTTGCTTTAAAATAAACACACAGCTCTGATATTCAAATGCACTCACAAACATCACATATCCTTTTGCTTTCAGTTTGTTTGAAGGCTTAGTGTAGAAACAGCTTCTGTTACATCAAAGATCAAAACATCAGGATTTGGAACATTGTGTGCTCATTAGAGTTAGTGTCAAACGTATCTCCCAGGCTCACACCTACCTGCCGTTGAAGGGAAAACGTCTCATCAACTATTTATGGAAGACCCCAGGGGCTTCCTCTTGAGAGATCCTGAACATGTAATTTTCACCACTGCGTGGCAACTGCCACATTTCCTCCACCTCTGCCTCTGCTCTCAAACAGAGCTTTAATAGTCACTGGTATTAACTTTGCTGTAGGTTTCACCTACCAAATTCATGATTCTTAAATTGGTTCCCTTAAGTTTGCTCTAGGCCAGCGACTTTACACTAACAGCACCCCATGGAAAAGGGGGGAATACAGCCCCTATTCACAGATTCTCTGCCATGTCACTTTTTGTGAGGGTGATCCCACTGAAATCTTTGTTGCCTTCCCAGTGTTCCAGAAAACTCGGCGTGTGTGTGTGTGTGCGCATACATGCATGTGTGTGTAACAGAGAGTTATTTTCATTTTAATTTACAGACTAACTTGTTCTCAAAAGGTATTTGATGATTTGAGAAAATAATGATACAATACCAAATATCTAGTGAATATTTTTTTCAATAATTTCAGTTTATATATTTTAAAAACATTTATTAGCAGTTGATTAATTAATTTGATATGTTTGCTGAATTATGTATTTCTTGGCCCATCTTTAAAAGTTAGGTTTTTGAAATAAAACTTACATTATTAAAATTTACCCTGCTAAAATGAACATTTTGATGCGTTTTGATAAATGCGAGCAATCTTAGAATGGCAATCATGAACAAAACACAGAACAATTTTTTCCCCCAAAACATTCCCGTGAATCCTTTTGTAGTTTATTGACTCCTCTCACCTCAGTCCCTGGCAACCAGTGGTATGTTTCTTATTTCTAGCCGTGTCTTTCTAGAAAGTCAGATAAATGGACTCCTACAGTATGTAGTCTTTTACAGATGACTTTTCTTACATACCACAATATTTTAGAATTCATCCACAATGTTGTATTATCCCTAGTTATGCTCCTTTTTACTGTTAAGTAGTATTTCATTGTATCAACATACCACAATTTTTTTATTTTAATTTTTATTTTTTTGTCCCAAATTCTTTTTATTTATTTATTTATTTATTTTAAAAGATTTTATTTATTTATTTGACAGAGAGGAGATCACAAGTAGAGAGGCAGGCAGAGAGAGAGGGGGAAGCAGGCTCCCTGCTGAATAGAGAGAATCCGATGCGGGGCTCGATCCCAGGACCCTGAGACCATGACCTGAGCCGAAGGCAGAGGCTTTAACCCACTGAGCCACCCAGGTGCCCCTGTCCCAAATTCTTTTTAATTTGATTTTATTTTTTCCTTGTTCCAAGATTCATTGTTTATGCACACAATTTATCTACCCATTTACCAGTTAATAAAAAGTCAAATTGTTTCCAGTATTTTGGTTCCTATGAATATCATTATTATGCACATTTGCATGCCCGTCTCTGTGTAGGCAGGTGTTTTCACATCTTTTGGGGTAGAATTGCCGGGTTATATATGATAAATTGATAAATGTATATTTAACTTATAAGAAATGGCCATATTCCTTGCAAAGTGGCTGTACCTTTTTACATCCCCACCAAAACTGTGTGTGATCTAGAATTGCTTTACACATTTAGCCCCTTTTGATAGTATTAGCCTTTTTAATTTTAGATATTTGTGATGGTTGATTTTATGTGTCACATTGATTGATTAGGCCACGGTGCCCTGTTATGGGGTTGAACATTATTCTGGGTGTTTCTGTGAGTGTGTTTTGAATGAGATTTACATTTAAACTGATGGACCTTAAGTAAAAGAGATTGTCTTCTGAAATATGAGTGGGACTCATTCAATAAATTAAGAGTAGGAATAGAAAGAAAGGTTGACTTCTACTGAGCAAAAGGGAACTCTTCCAGCAGACATTCTTTTTTTTTTTTTTAAATTTTATTTTTCATAAACATATAATATCTTTTTATCCCCAGGGGTACAGGTCTGTGAATCGCCAGGTTTACACACTTCACAGCACTCACCATAGCACATACCCTCCCCAATGTCCATAATCCCACCCCCCCAACCCCCTCCCCCCATTAACCCTCAGTTTGTTTTGTGAGATTAAGAGTCACTTATGGTTTGTCTCCCTCCCAATCCCATCTTGTTTCATTTACTCTTCTCCTACCCCCTTAACCCCCATGTTGCATCTCCTCTCCCTCATATCAGGGAGATCATATGATAGTTGTCTTTCTCCGATTGACTTATTTCGCTAAGCATGATACCCTCTAGTTCCATCCATGTCGTCGCAAATGGCAAGATTTCATTTCTTTTGATGGCTGCATAGTATTCCATTGTGTATATATACCACATCTTCTTTATCCATTCGTCTGTTGATGGACGTCTAGGTTCTTTCCATAGTTTGGCTATTGTAGACATTGCCCAGCAGACATTCTTAATCTGTAACATGAGTTCCTGATTTTTCAGCAGACTGCCTTTGAACTCAAACTGCAACTCCTTGCTGAATCTCCAGCCTGTTAACCTCCCCATCAGATTATGGACTTGCCAATCATAACAGTCAATTTGTAAAAATAAATCATTATGTATGTATGCACATCCTACTCTTCTGTTTATCTGGAGAACTCCGATTCATACAATGTTCTAGTACATCTCTAATGATATCAAAATCTGGTTTTAGTTTGCATTTCTAATGATTTCTGGTGATGTTGATGTTCCATGGTTATTTGTATATCATCTTTTGCAAAGTGTCTATTCAAATATTTACCTAGGTTTTTTTGTTTTGTTTTGTTCTGTTTTTTTTTTTTTTTTAAAGATTTTTTTTATTTTTTTGTCAGAGAGAGAGAGAGGGAGAGAGAGCAAGCACAGGCAGACAGAATGGCAGGCAGAGGCAGAGGGAGAAGCAGGCTCCCTGATGAGCAAGAAGCCCGATGTGGGACTCGATCCCAGGACGCCGGGATCATGACCTGAGCTGAAGGAAGCCGCTTAACCAACTGAGCCACCCAGGCGTCCCTTGTTCTGTTTTTTAATCTGATGAGGGGGGCAGGATTGTTTGTCTTTTCATTATTAAATTGTAAGAATTCTTTACATATTCTGGATACAAGTCCTTCATATTACATGTCACGTCCAATCATTTTCTCCCTATGAGTGGCTTATATTTTCATTTTCTTAATAATGTCTTTAGAAAAGTAGAAAGTTTAAATTTTGATGAGGCCCAATATATCAGTTTTCTTTCATGGCTCATATTTGGGTCCTATTTAAGAAATTCTTACCTAATTCAAGTTTGCAAAGATCCTAGAAGTAATTTGTAATGTTAGGTTTTACATATAGGTCTATGAATCTTATTGTTTCTTTTTTTTAGGTCTATGATTTATTTAGAGATAATTTTTGTTGATATTGTAAGGTGAGGGTTGAGATTCATTTGTATGAACATAGTTATCCAGTTGTTACAACATTGTTATGGCAGAGGTTTCTTTTCCCAATTGAATTTACTTTTTCACTTTTTCTTTAAAAAATAACCAAGTAATTGTATATTTGCAGTTCTATTTATGAATTTTCTTTTCTATTCCACTGATCTATGTTTTGACTCTTTTAACAATGATACCGGGATTTATAGTGAATCTTGAGGACAGGTAATAGGACTTTGCCACTTTTGTTTCTTTTTAAAATCATTTCGGTTATGATAGGTCTTTTGTATTTCCACATGCATTTTAGAATCAGCCTTCAGTTTCTGCAAAAACATATGATGATTAACACTGAGGCTGTGCTAAGTATGCAGATTAATTTGGGGAAATTGATACCTTAACAGTAGTGAATCTTCTAATTCATGAACTCTGCATTTTTCTCCATTTCTCTAGGATTTCTTTAATTTCTCTCAGTCTGATTTGTAGTTTTCAGTGAGTAGATCATGCCCATATTTTGTTAAATCTATTCCTAAATACTTCATGATTTTTAATGTTATTGTAAATTTTACTTAAAAAATTGGTTCTCAAATGTTCACTTCTAATGTGGAGAAATACAATTGATTTTTGAATATCGATTCTCTGTTCTGCAACCTTGCTAAACTTATCATTAGTTTTAGTAACTTTAAAATATCTTAATATTTTCTATATATGTGATTTTGCTGTCTGCAAGTGACAATAATTTAAAACAATCCCTTTAATATTTAAGTAATTATTTAAGTCTATTGCTATTAGGTATATCAATATACATAACTTTTGTGTTTGTGTTCCTTATCAGGTCAAATACCCTTGTATTTTTAGGTCACTGTGAGTTTTTATCATGATGGGTGCTAGATTTTGTCAAGTGCTTTTTCTGCACTTATTAAAATGATCATATTGTTTTTCTTTTTGTCTGTTGATAAAATGGCTTACATTGATTATTTTTCAAACGTTGAACCAAACTTGTACTCTTAAGATAAACCTCACTCACTTGTTCATGATGTATTATCTCTTTATGTATTGTTGCATTCGATTGCTAATTTTTTGTTAATGATGGTTGTGTGTATATCCAGAAGATACATTGGTCTGTAATTCTTTTTTTTCTCAAATTATCTTTATCTTCTTTTGGTATTAGGGTAATATTACCTTTATTTAAAGATCTATTTATTGATTGATTTATTGAGAGCATGTGTGCATGAGCGAGGGAAAGAAAGAGAGAGTTAGGGGAGAGGAGCAGAGGGAGAAAGAGTGAGAGAATTTCAAGCAAACTGCCTGCTGAGTGCAGAGGTGACCCGGGGCTAGATCTCCTCACTCTTTTCATGACCTGAGCTGAAATCAAGAGATAGGTGCTTAACCACTGAGTCACCCAAGTGCCCCAAGGGTCATATTAACTTTATTATATCAGTTGGAAAAGTGTTCCATTTCTTCTATTTGCAGGAAATGTTTGTATCAAATTTGTATTATTTTTTTCCTTAAATAATAGTAGATTGCATCAATGAAACCATATAGGCGGGGGTCCCCTAACCCCACCCTCTTTATATCTGTGTCATTTTAAGGGTTTTTGATTGTAAATTAGATTTCTTTAATAGAGCTTTTTGTGTCTTCTATTTCCTCTTGAATAAACTTTGGTCATTTGTATCTTTCAGGGAATTTGTTCATCATATTGAAGCTGTGAATGTACGATTGTCATAATATTCTTATTACCCTATTAATGTCTGTAGAAGCAACAGTAAGTTTTGTCGTTTATTGGAAATTTGTATTTTATTTCTTTCTCTCTTACTTATTTTTTTTCAGATTTATGTTTTTACTTTAGAGAGAGAAAGAGAGTGCGTGAGGAGAAGGGGCAGAGGGAGAGGGCGAGAGTCTTAAGCAGACTCCATGTTGAGTGAGGATCTCACTACCCAGAGATCAGGAACTGAGTGGAAACCGAGAGTCAGATGCTCAACTGAATGTCCCATTAAGGCACCCATCTCTTTTCTTTCTTGAAAAAAAAAAAAAAGTATTGATATATTTAGAGGCTTATTGACTGCGTTAAACTTTTTTAAAAAAACGGCTTTTGGACTTCAGTGGAGCAGGAGATGGGCAGAGAGCACCCACGGCGGGGCAGCTCCGGATCCACAGCCCTCCCTGCCTGCAGCTCCCTGCACCCCGGCCACCGCTGTCGCCTCCTCAGTGTCCCCAGGCTCCAGTCCCATGGCTAAGACAGCACCGCCACCGCAGCACAGCCCTGCCTGCCGCCTGCGCTGTGCAGCCCTCACTCGTGTCTGGATGGCGCTTTCCTCCCAGGACCGGTGAGAAAGTGACATGAGGATTCATATCCAACACAACTATATAAGTTTGATCCCCCCTTCAATCTGAAGTTTCCTAGCATACTCAGAACACTAAAGTTAGGAGGAGGAGTCAAGATGGTGGAGAAATAACAGGCTGAGACTACTTCAGGTAGCGGGAGATCAGCTAGATAGCTTATCTAAAGATTGCAAACACCTACAAATCCAATGGGAGATCGAAGAGAAGAACAGCAATTCTAGAAACAGAAAATCAACCACTTTCTGAAAGGTAGGACTGGCGGAGAAGTGAATCCAAAGTGTCGGGAAGATAGACAGCAGGGGGAGGGGCCAGCTCCCGGCAAGCGGCAGAGCAACAGAGCACAAAATCAGGACTTTTAAAAGTCTGTTCCACTGAGGGACATCGCTCCAGAGGCTTAACCGGGGTGAAGCCCACGCAGGGTCAGCGTGGCCTCAGTTCCCGCAGGGTCACAGAAGGATCGGGGGTGTCTGAGTGTCGCAGAGCTTACAGGTATTAGAACAGGGAAGCTGGCTACAGAGACAGAGCCGAGGAGTGAGCTCTAAGCTCGGGGTTACCTTGAACCGGTCGCAGGCTCGGTCAGCTCGGAGCGCGGCCGGAGGCCAGGGTGACGGGAGTAAATCGGCGCTGTTCTCTGAGGGCGCACTGAGGAGTGGGGCCCCGGGCTCTCGACTCCTCCGGGCCAGAGACTGGGAGGCCGCCATCTTCATTCCTGTCCTCCAGAACTCTACGGAAAGCGCTCAGGGAACAAAAGCTCCTGAAAGCATACCCCAGCGGATTACTCAGCCCGGCCCCTGGTAAGGGCGGTGCAATTTTGCCTGGGGCAAAGACACTTGAGAATCACTACCCCAGGCCCCTCCCCCAGAAGAACAATAAGAAATCCAGCTAGGACCAAGTTCACCTACCAAGGAGTACAGTTTCAATACCAAGGAGAGCAGCGGAATTCCAGAGGAGGAGAAAGCAAAGCACGGAACTCATGGCTTTCTCCCCATGATTCTTTAGCCTTGCAGTTAATTTAATTTTTTTTTTCTTTTTCAATTTTTTTTCTCTTCTTCTGCCAAATTTTTTTTAACTTTTACCCTTTTTTAATGTTTTTAACCAGTTTATCTAATATATATATATATATATTTGTATATATATATATATATTTCTTTTTTATATATTTTTTCTTTATTTGTTTTCTTTTTTTTTAAATTTTTTCTTTTTTTCTTTTTTTTTTTTTTTCTTTCTGAACCTCTTTTTATCGCCTTTCTCCCCCCTCATGATTTGGGATCTCTTCTGATTTGGTTAAAGCATATTTTCCTAGGGTTGTTGCCACCCTTTTAGTATTTTACTTGCTCCTTCATATACTCTTATCTGGACAAAATGACAAGGCGGAAAAATTCACCACAAAAAAAAGAACAAGAGGCAGTACCAAAGGCTAGGGACCTAATCAATACAGACATTGGTCATATGTCAGATCTAGAGTTCAGAATGATGATTCTCAAGGTTCTAGCCGGGCTCGAAAAAGGCATGGAAGATATTAGAGAAACCCTTTTGGGAGATATAAAAGCCCTTTCTGGAGAAATAAAAGAATTAAATCTAACCCAAGTTGAAATAAAAAAAGCTATTAATGAGGTGCAATCAAAAATGGAGGCTCTCACTGCTAGGATAAATGAGACAGAAGAAAGAATTAGCAATATAGAAGACCAAATGACAGAGAATAAAGAAGCTGAGCAAAAGAGGGACAAACAGCTACTGGACCATGAGGGGAGAATTCGAGAGATAAGTGACACCATAAGACGAAACAACATTAGAATAATTGGGATTCCAGAAGAAGAGGAAACAGAGAGGGGAGCAGAAGGTATATTGGAGAGAATTATTGGAGAGAATTTCCCCAATATGGCAAAGGGAACAAGCATCAAAATCCAGGAGGTTCAGAGAACCCCCCCTCAAAATCAATAAGAATAGGTCCACACCCTCTCACCTAATAGTAAAATTTACAAGTCTTAGTGACAAAGAGAAAATCCTGAAAGCAGCCCGGGAAAAGAAGTCTGTAACATACAATGGTAAAAATATTAGATTGGCAGCAAACTTATCCACAGAGACCTGGCAGGCCAGAAAGAGCTGGCATGATATATTCAGAGCACTAAATGAGAAAAACATGCAGCCAAGAATACTACATCCAGCTAGGCTATCATTGAAAATAGAAGGAGAGATTAAAAGCTTCCAGAACAAACAAAAACTGAAAGAATTTGCAAACACCGAGCCAGCTCTACAGGAAATATTGAAAGGGGTCCTCTAAGCAAAGAGAGAGCCTAAAAGTAGTAGATCAGAAAGGAACAGAGACAATATACAGTAACAGTCACCTTACAGGCAATACAATGGCACTAAATTCATATCTCTCAATAGTTACCCAGAATGTTAATGGGCTAAATGCCCCAAACAAAAGACACAGGGTATCAGAATGGATAAAAAAACAAAACCCATCTATATGTTGCCTACAAGAAACTCGTTTTAAACCTGAAGACACCTCCAGATTTAAAGCGAGGGGGTGGAAAAGAATTTAGCATGCTAATGTACATCAGAAGAAAGCAGGAGTGGCAATCCTTATATCAGATCATTTTAAACGTGAAGACACCTCCAGATTTAAAGTGAGGGGGTGGAAAACAATTTACCATGCTAATGGACATCAGAAGAAAGCAGGAGTGGCAATCCTTATATCAGATCAACTAGATTTTAAGCCAAAGACTATAATAAGAGATGAGGAAGGACACTATATCATACTCAAAGGATCTGTCCAACAAGAAGATCTAACAATTTTAAATATCTATGCCCCTAACGTGGGAGCAGCCAACTATATAAACCAATTAATAACAAAATCAAAGAAACACATCAACAATAATACAATAAGAGTAGGGGACTTTAACACTCCCCTCACTGAAATGGACAGATCATCCAAGCAAAAGATCAACAAGGAAATAAAGGCCTTAAATGATACACTGGACCAGATGGACATCACAGATATATTCAGAACATTTCATCCCAAAGCAACAGAATAAACATTCTTCTCTAGTGCACATGGAACATTCTCCAGAATAGATCACATCCTGGGTCCTAAATCAGGTCTCAACCGGTATCAAAAGATTGGAATCATTCCCTGCATATTTTCAGACCACAACGCTCTGAAGCTAGAACTCAATCACAAGAGGAAATTTGGAAAGAACCCAAATACATGGAGACTAAACAGCATCCTTCTAAAGAATGAATGGGTCAACCAGGAAATTAAAGAAGAATTGAAAAAATTCATGGAAACAAATGATAATGAAAACACAACGGTTCAAAATCTGTGGGACACAACAAAGGCAGTCCTAAGAGGAAAGTATATAGTGGTATAAGCCTTTCTCAAGAAACAAGAAAGGTCTCAGGTACACAACCTAACCCTACACCTAAAGGAGCTGGAGAAAGAACAAGAAAGAAACCCTAAACCCAGCAGGAGAAGAGAAATCATAAAGATCAGAGCAGAAATCAATGAAATAGAAACCAAAAAAAAAATAGAACAAATCAACGAAACTAGGAGCTGGTTCTTAGAAAGAATTAATAAGATTGATAAACCCCTGGCCAGACTTATCAAAAAGAAAAGAGAAAGGACCCAAATAAATAAAATCATGAATGAAAGAGGAGAGATCACAACGAACACCAAAGAAATATAGACAACTCTAAGAACATACTATGAGCAACTCTACGCCAACAATTTGACAATCTGGAAGAAATGGATGCATTCCTAGAGACATATAAACTACCACAACTGAACCAGGAAGAAATAGAAAGCCTCAACAGACCCATAACCAGTAAGGAGATTGAAACAGTCATCAAAAATCTCCAAACAAACAAAAGCCCAGAGCCAGGTGGCTTCCCGGGGGAATTCTACCAAACATTTAAAGAAGAACTAATTCCTATTCTCCTGAAACTGTTCCAAAAAATAGAAATGGAAGGAAAACTTCCAAACTCATTTCATGAGGCCAGCATCACCTTGATCCCAAAACCAGACAAGGATCCCATCAAAAAAGAGAACTACAGGCCAATATCCTTGATGAACACAGATGCAAAAATTCTCACCAAAATACTAGCTAATAGGATTCAACAGTACATTAAAAGGATGATTCACCACGACCAAGTGGGATTTATTCCAGGGCTGCAAGGTTGGTTCAACATCCGCAAATCAATCAATGTGATACAACACATTAATAAAAGAAAGAACAAGAACCATATGATACTCTCCATAGATGCTGAAAAAGCATTTGACAAAGTACAACATCACTTCCTGATCAAAACCCTTCAAAGTGTAGGGATAGAGGGCACATACCTCAATATTATCAAAGCCATCTATGAAAAACCCACTGCAAATATCATTCTCAATGGAGAAAAACTGAAAGCTTTTCCACTAAGGTGAGGAACACGGCAGGGATGTCCATTATCACCACTGCTATTCAACATAGTACTAGAAGTCCTAGCCTCAGCAATCAGAAAACAAAAGGAAATTAAAGGCATCCAAATCGGCAAAGAAGAAGTCAAACTATCACTCTTCACAGATGATATGATACTATATGGGGAAAACCCAAAGGACTCCACTCCAAAACTGCTAGAACTTGTACAGGAATTCAGTAAAGTGTCAGGATATAAAATCAATGCACAGAAATCAGTTGCATTTCTCTACACCAACAACAAGACAGAAGAAAGAGACATTAAGGAGTCCATCCCATTTACAATTGCACCCAAAACTATAAGATACCTAGGAATAAATCTAACCAAAGAGGCTAAGAATCTATACACAGAAAACTATAAAGTACTCATGAAAGAAATTGAGGAAGACACAAAGAAATGGAAACATGTTCCATGCTCCTGGATTGGAAGAATAAATATTGTGAAAATGTCTATGCTACCTAAAGCAATCTACACATTTAATGCAATTCCTATCAAAGTACCATCCATTTTTTTCAAAGAAATGGAACAAATAATCCTAAAATTTATATGGAACCAGAAAAGACCTCGAATAGCCAAAGGAATATTGAAAAAGAAAGCCAAAGTTGGTGGCATCACAATTCCAGACTTCAAGCTCTATTACAAAGCTGTCATCATCAAGACAGCATGGTACTGGCACAAAAACAGACACATAGATCAATGGAACAGAATAGAGAGCCCAGAAATAGACCCTCAACTCTATGGTCAACTAATCTTCGACAAAGCAGGAAAAAATATCCAATGGAAAAAAGACAGCCTCTTCAATAAATGGTTTTGGGAAAACTGGACAGCCACATGCAGAAAAATGAAACTGGATCATTTCCTTACACCACACACGAAAATAGACTCAAAATGGATGAAGGACCTCAATGTGAGAAAGGAGTCCATCAAAATCCTTGAGGAGAACACAGGCAGCAACCTCTTCAACCTCAGTCACAACAACATCTTCCTAGGAACATCACCAAAGGCAAGGGAAGCAAGGGCAAAAATGAACTATTGGGATTTCATCAAGATCAAAAGCTTTTGCACCGCAAAGGAAACAGTTAACAAAACCAAAAGACAACTGACAGAATGGGAGAAGATATTTGCAAACGACATATCAGATAAAGGGCTAGTGTCCAAAATCTATAAAGAACTTAGCAAACTCAACACCCAAAGAACAAATAATCCAATCAAGAAATGGGCAGAGGACATGAACAGACATTTCTGCAAAGAAGACATCCAGATGGCCAACAGACACATGAAAAAGTGCTCCATATCACTCGGCATCAGGGAAATACAAATCAAAACCACAATGAGATATCACCTCACACCAGTCAGAATGGCTAAAATTAACAAGTCAGGAAATGACAGATGCTGGCGAGGATGCGGAGAAAGGGGAACCCTCCTACACTGTTGGTGGGAATGCAAGCTGGTGCAACCACTCTGGAAAACAGCATGGAGGTTCCTCAAAATGTTGAAAATAGAACTACCCTATGACCCAGAAATTGCACTACTGGGTATTTACCCTAAAGATACAAACATAGTGATCCGAAGGGGCACATGCACCCAAATGTTTATAGCAGCAGTGTCTACAATAGCCAAACTATGGAAAGAACCTAGATGTCCATCAACAGATGAATGGATAAAGAAGATGTGGTACATATACACAATGCAATACTATGCAGCCATCAAAAGAAATGAAATCTTGCCTTTTGCGACAATGTGGATGGAACTAGAGGGTATCATGCTTAGCAAAATAAGTCAATCGGAGAAAGACAACTATCATATGATCTCCCTGATATGAGGGAGAGGAGATACAACATGGGGAGTTAAGGGGGTAGGAAAAGAGTAAATGAAACAAGATGGGATTGGGAGGGAGACAAACCATAAGTGACTCAATCTCACAAAACAAACTGAGGGTTGATGGGGGGAGGGGGGTTTGGGGGGTGGGGTTATGGACATTGGGGAGGGTATGTGCTATGGTGAGTGCTGTGAAGTGTGTAAACCAGGTAATTCACAGACCTGTACCCCTGGGGATAAAAATATATTGTATGTTTATAAAAAAACAAAACAAAACAACAAAAAAAAAACAAACAAAAAACGGCTTCTGGCTTTATTGATTTTTCTTATTATTTTTTTTCTTTCCTATTTCACCAATATATTAATACTCTTATTTATATTATTCCCTTCTTTCTTTTAACTTGCTTTTCTATTCTCACTTTCTTAATGTAGAAAATTGCAGTATTGATTGGAAATTTTTCTTCTTTTCTCATATAAATCTAATTTCTAAATATAAATCTAATTTCATACTGCAAAATTCTCTGTAAGCATTTTGCTTTAGATGGATTCTTGCAAAATTTGATATGTGTTTTTACTTTAATTTAGTAAAAAATAGTTTCTAAAGTTCACTGTGATTTATTCTTTGACCCATGTGTTATTAGAAGTGTGTTGTTTATTTTCTAACCATTTGGATACTTTCCTTGTATTTTTCTGGTATTGATTTTTAGTTAATCCCATGTGGTCAGAGAGCACATTTTCCCCCCCCAGAGAACACTTTTTTTTAAAATGATTTAAGTTCATTTATATTTATTGAGATTTGTTTCATTTTTCAGAATATGGTCTGTCTATGGAATATCTGTTTACAGTGGAAAAAAATGTGTTTTCTCCCATTATTGAGTAGTGTGTCTTATAAATGTCAATTAGTTCAAGTGATTTCATAGTATGGTTCACATCTTTTATACCTTTACTGATTCTTTGTCTACTTGTTCTTTCAGATCCAGAGAGAGGATTGTTGAAATTTCTAAACACAATGCTTTAATTGTCTGTTTTTTCTTTAGAGTCTGTTTTGCTTTATTAAGCTAAGCTCTCCATACATTTTGTTTTCAATATAATTGTTTGCATAAGACTACTATAATAAGTACTATTATTATCTATACTCTGCAGGTAAGAAAACATATGGATAAAAAGGTTTAAATAATTTGTCAAAATGACATACAGCATGTAAGTGTTCTAGCTGGGATTTGAACTTAGGCACTCTGACTTCAGAACTTATTTGTATGGTAAATTATTAAGTAAAATTAGAAAGTTAAATAAGTATGTCACAATTATTTAAAAGAGAGCAAGACAGAACTAGGAAGACAATATTGGTTATAACTCTGTGATGGATAATGGGTTATTTATTTCTTTATTTTACAGTTGTGTGTTTTGTAAGCCTTCTACACTGAACACATATAATTGTTCCAAAAATAAAAATGTAACTAACTCTTTATTTTATTTGTTTTTATTCCATTGAATCATTAAAAAGGAGGCAAGCCATTGGGTTCATGCAATTTTTAGATAACCATGATATTTATCTGCCCAATAATTTACCATAGTTCATTTAACTAGATTCTTAATTTCCTTTTTAGAATACATCCAATTTTGTTTTTAAATAATGTGCTAGATGTCATTTCATGTTTGACTATATTTCCTATTTTTTTTTAGTATAAATTCCTAGAACTATATTATTGGCTCAAATATATAGACAATCCTCTAAGTTTCTTTCTTTCTTTTTTTTTTTTAAAGATTTTATTTACCCATTTGACAGAGATTACAAGTAGACAGAGAGGCAGTCAGAGAGAGAGGAGAAAGCAGGCTCCGCGCGGAGCAGAGAGCCCAATGTGGGGCTCCATCCCAGGACCCTGGGATCATGACCTGAGCTGAAGGTAGAGGCTTTAACCCACTGAGCCACCCAGGCGTCATATGTTTCTTAAGGAATTCTTTATTAAGCCATAGCAAGGAACAGATACACAGAATAATTTCCTATCTCAAACACCAGAATTACATAGAATTTTTGTAGTTTAAACTAAGATACCTATATAGGTGGAAAAGAGGGGAAAAAAGAGATTTTGAGATCTCATTATCTTTTAAATATTTAACTAGTAGCCATACTTTGAGTACATGATTTTATACAAGTATCTAAAATGTTTTTTACAACACTTGACATCCACACTGACATAGGGTTAGATGAAATTATTTTGAAAGCAGATTAAAAAAAAGACTCTGTGCACATTAGTAATCACTCTTATCTCCTTGAGACTTGAAGACAGGTGGACAAGGGGTTGTAAACATCATCAGAAATGAGGGCATACAGCAATACCGCATCTATGAAAACAAGATTTGAAATTCCTTTGTTCGTAAGGTACTCAAAATATTCAAATCAGGGTCACTTGCTGCATTGCCTTTGGATGAATGTTTCTGAGATGTCTTCAGATTTTTCCTTTTATTTATGCAGATTTCATTCTTAAAGAGAGACTCATTTCTTCTTCTTCTTCTTTAATTTATTCTTCTTAGTAAAGAAGCTTATGTTATCCTGTTTGTTAAAAGAATACCTGAAGAACTAACAAAAACCAATTTTCTAATTGCTCTGTTATCCAAACAAACACATTCAAATTTTGCCATCTTTCCTTCCACCTCCCTCCAGTACTTGCCCACCCTCCACACCCAGCTACACGGCATTTGTTTGGTTTTCATTGGGTGCTAATGTCATTTATTGGTATTTCTGAATCTGATGCTAAAAGAGAGAAATTTTAAAAGACTTCTTTTTTTTTTTAAAGATTTTATTTATTTGACAGAGAGAGAGAGAGAGAGATATCACAAGTAGGCATAGAGGCAGGCAGAGAGAGAGGGGAGGAAGCAGGCTCCTTGCGGAGCAGAGAGCCCGATGCGGGGCTTGATCCCAGGACCCTGAGATCATGACCCGAGCTGAAGGCAGAGGCTTTAACCCACTGAACCACCCAGGCGCCCCAAAAGACTTCTTTTTATTCATTATAGATCATTCTTACGATGAAAGACAGTGAATCAAAACAAAATTCTTGTCATACAGACTTGCCAGATGGTATTGTGAAATAACAGCACTCCTCAATATTCTTTTTTTTTTTTCAGAAGATTTTATTTATTTATTTGATGCAGAGAGAGAGAGAGAGAGACAGTGAGAGAGGGAATACAAGCAGGGGGAGTGGGAGAGGAAGAAGGAGGCTTCCCGCTGAGCAAGGAACCTGATGTGGACCTCGATCCCAGGACCCTGGGTTCATGACTTGAGCCCAAGGTAGACACTTAATGACTGAGCCACCTAGGTGCCTCACTCCTTAATACACTTAAAGGTTCATTATTGGTGACAGATTAATCAAATTTATTTTACAAACTGATGTTCCACCTTAGGACTTCCTGGTGAGTTGGTTAGTTTTTCAGCCAGTACGTATTCAAATAAGGAAACCTATACCTTTTAATACCATATGCACTATTGAAGTGTTAATTTTGTTCAAGCTTTGATTGACTGATACATACATATATTTTTTCTTAATTAACATATAATGTATTATTTGTTTCAGAGGTACAGGTCTGTGATTCATCAGTCTTACCCAGTTCACAACACTCATCATAGCACAGACCCTGCCCAATGTCCATCACTCAGACACTCCATCCCTCCCAAGATACACACCATTGACATGGTGGCTTCAACCATAGACATTTATTTCTCACAGTTCTAGAAGCTGGTAAATCATGGTCAGGTCCTGGTGGGAACCCTCCTGGTGGCTCAGATAGTTGCTTTATTGCTGTGTCTTCACATGGCAGAGAAGAGAGAAATTAAGCTCTCTGATGAAAAAACCAATCTCATCACAAGGACCTCACCTTCGAGACCTTTTCTAAACACGAGCATTTCCCAAAGGTCTTATCTCCAAATGACATTTGGGGTTAGGTCTTCCACACATGAATTTTGGGGGACATGTGGGAAAGTACATAACATGCACACAGCCATATATAAAGATAAACATATATGTGTGTGTATGTGTAGAAAGATACATATGGAGACATATCAATAGGTAGATGAAAATACAAGAACTCAGGAACCATTATAAACATACAACGCATCTATATATATCTATGTATATATATGTATATCTAAATCTTTACATATTGTATATTATATATAATCTATATGTGTGTATGTATGTATATATGTATATATAAATAAAATCAGCCAATCCAAAGTCAAAAAGTATATATACACAACATACACACATAAATAAAAATGTTATTGTTTCTGAGTTCTCATATACCTGAGAATGTCTTTTTCTTCCAAGCATGAAAAATGTGGTAGAAGAAACTGCTTATAAAAACCCTTTTTCTCCAGCTCTGTAGATGTTGCCACATGGCCCTCAGACTTCCAATATTTCAGATAAGAAATCTGAGGTAATTTTTTTTTAAATCACTAAATTTGGTTTTTGTTCCTATACAAACAATTGGTTCCCCCCACCCCCGGTTTTGTCTCTGTTGGATATTTTTAAAAATATAATTGTAATACAAAATATCTGCCAGGATATAATATGAAAATTTTGCCAGGGTAAATATGATATTTTTTAAATTTTTCATTTGTTTTGCTGGAAACTTATAAGCCTCTTAGCTTTGCATTGCTTTTCCATTGCTGCCTAACTAATTATAAACCTAGCATCTTACAACAAAATCCATTTATTATCTCAGTTTCTGTGATCAGAAGTCTGGGCACAGCTGAGTCCCACTCCAGGGCTTCATAAGGTTACAATCAAGTGTTGACCAGGCTGCATTTTCATCTGGACATTTGTCCAGGGAAGAATCTGCTTCCAAGCTCACTGAGGTTGCTGGCAGAATCCATTTTCCTATAGTGGTGTGACTGCATGCTCAGGGTCCTTTCTGCCTGTAGGCCGGAGTTTGCCCTCCATGCCTAGAAGATGCGTTGTTTCATAGGCTCTCTAGCAACACGGCAGCTTCCTTATTCAAGTTGTCAAGCAAGGAGAGTCTCTCTGTCTGCTAAGACTGGGTTTTATGTGATGAAACGTAATCGTGGGAGTGACATCCCATCACCTCTGCCGTGTTGTTTTTGTCACAAGTGAGTGATAGTTTCTACCAGGAGAATAGAAAAGTCACTTTAGAGTTTGCCCACCACAAATCCGTGACTACCTTGGAGTTCAGGAACTGTTTTCCTCAAGTCTAATTGTGGGTTCTTCTTCAAATATTTCACTTTCTTCTTTAGCAACAATGGTAATCTCTAGTTTTCTTAAACTGGGATTCTGCGTTTGTGAGATGGTAGACCACTTTAAGTAAAACCAGGAATTTAATGGAAAGGTCCTGGGGTAGTTTAAAAACCACAGGTTAGCAGCATTGAAAAGAGCAATGGAAAAGGCTGGACTGTAGCAAAAACAAATTGAAGTGACAAAGGTCTATCCTTCCAGTGACCTTGTCTCATCTCTGCCCTGCTGTACACGTGACTGTTTCTCTCTCTTGCCACACAGGCTTCCTTTACCTCTGTCCACACACTGGACGCCAGAAGATTAAATGAGTCAGCATACGTAAAGCCTTTGAAACAGTGTTGGTACATGGCAAAAGTCCAATAACTATAAGCTATTGTTATTTCTATTTTATTGTTAGCTTTATTATTGCTGTATTTTGTATATTCCTATTGTGGGGGTGGGGTAGGGGTAGGGTCTCCATTTGCTAAATACCACTAAAGTGAGTGCTGGGAAGGCAGTCTCATAGCTCTTCAATGGAATTTCATGTTTTTCTCCTTTTCAGCAAATTTTATTGTTTTATCTTTTTCTTGTACATTCTCTAATACCTCAAATTTTCCTCTGTAGCACTCATTCTGTTTTCTACTCTATCGATTGTACTGTTTATTCATTTTAGTGCCAGAATTTAACTCTTCAATTAAATCCATCTTTCTTTTTCCCCAAATTTTCTTCCCACATCTTTCCCCTTCTTCCCATCCCATTGGTCTCTTCGACACAATCTGTTCTCTCTGGCTTTCTGCTTTGGTTGCATACAGGCTGCACTGTTTGTATCTTCCTCAGAGTAGAAACAATTTGTAAAACATTTTTCTGATTATGATAGTAAATTTTTTTCAGAGATGTATTTTGTGTGTGTGCTCCTAAATAGAATTTTTTCCCCTCTAATTCCAAAATTCCCCACCTCCACGAACTCGTGATTTTATGTTGGATTTCTTGTCATCTAATGAAAAGAGACCTATTCAAACCAGATACATAGCTGCTGTTGTCATGTTCTTCATGCTCCATCTCTGACACAGGCTAATAACTTCCGCCTATGAGCATTTGGGGTTCTACTCCGGAAGGCTTCTCTGACATTTGTGTGTACAGGAAAGAAATGCAGGAGAGCTGGCATCCTTAGGAGTCATCCTCATGGTGGTAGCCCAATGGGGAATAAGAGTTGCCTAATGTCTTAACTTCTCTGTGGGGACAACTTCAAAGCATGTCCTAAGTTCTCTCTCAGAGGTCTGCAGTGGGTTTGAGCACCTGTTTCTCACAGCTAACTTGTTGGTTAATGCACTTTTATTGGCTTCTCTCCCTTCTGTTCATTACTTCCTCACTCCCTGATCAAAGTTTCCTGGGATGTCCTCCCATATAACCTACTTGCACTTAGCTTTGTCTCAAGCTCTTCTTTTAGGGGGTCTCAACTTAAGTCAAGTCATTTGTCAACAATTCAGGTGAATTATTTCTTCTTGGGTGCTGATCAGATCATTGTTTTGGATTTAGAGCTATCAAAAAAAGGATATACATTGTTTGTAATTTTAAACAGATTTTCATTTGGTTCTCACTTGGCTTGAAATGGGCTCATCCCCAGTTACTACTCCCTACTGTAAACAGATGAAAGGCAGAAAAGCTGTAATCACCAACATACTCTGTTTGCCCAATTTTTCTCACTTTTGCCTCACTCACAGTCTTTTTCTTGGGGGGCTCATAAGTTGCAGGGTTCTGTGCTATTCATCTTCATGTTGCCTTTCAGTTGTTTTCTGAAACTCTCTATCAAGGACTAGATGCAGAATAAGAGGCATTCACAAAGTTTAAGTGGAAATAACATTCTATCTAAAGGGGAAGCATCCATACAGAAGATGGTCTGAGACCCAGTTTTCTTACACACTAAATTCTTTAATAAAAATTCTTAAATTCTTTAATGAAAACACTATGTTCCATAGGTATTATGGCCAAGAAAAAAAAAAAAAAACAACCATTTCTGTCCTCAAGGAATGCACAATCTATTGTTTCTCAGCATATAGTCCATAGACCAGCTGCATCAGAATGACTTGGAAAACAGATTCCCAGACTTATTAATTTATAGTTTCAGAAACCCAGCTACTTCTTATGAGTTCTAAAGTTCATAAGTGACTGATTTAGTGGTTAGTGTAGACTTTTTATTTCTTAGTTTAAGAGAAACTCAGAGAAAGAGAAAAATTATCTTCTAAGGAAATGACTTTTTAATCCACTGTCCACTGATGTTAATTTAAGTACTTAAGTATTTTAATTAAGAAAAAGCGATAATCTCCATTGTCACCCCATCTTCTTAGAAAAGACCATTTGCATATTGCATTTTCCTTTAGTGTATTTTTTTTGTTTGTTTGTTTTTTTAAAGATTTTATTTATTTATTTGACAGACAGAAATCACAAGTAGGCAGAGAGGCAGACAGAGAGAGAGAGGAGGAAGCAGGCTCCCTGCTGAGCAGAGAGCCCAATGCGGGGCTTGATCCCAGGACTCTGGGATCATGACCTGAGCCGAAGGCAGAGGCTTTAACCCACTGAGCCACCCAGGCGCCCCTCCTTTAGTGTATTTTTGCTGCAGTATATCTTTATGTGTTTTCTAAAAATGGTGTGGTCAAGCATTTTCTGATTCCTTGTTTGAAAATATTTTACTTCTAAATTTTATAGTTAATTTGGCTGGGTATAATAATCTGGGTTGAAAATAATTTTTCCTTAGTATATTTATGACACTATTCTAGTGCTTTCTCACCTCTGGAATTGCTAGAAAAATGCCAGTATGATTTTGCTTATTTGGGGGTGATCAGTTTTTCTAGTTTTTCTCTCTAGAAGCTTTTAGGAATTTTCTCTTATCTTGGGGAGTCTTTATTTTTATAATGAAGTTTGGTACAGTTTTCTTTTTATTCATTGTGCTGGAACTCATCAGGGGTTTTAAGCTTGATGTCATATACCTTTTTGGAGTTGGCTGTTTATTGCTCCATTAATTTATTTTTGTTTTTTTTTGAGGAACTTCTTATTTTGGATGTTGGAACATCTTTATTGGTATTCTAGATGTCAGATCTTTTCTCACATATTTTCTCTCTTTTATTCTTTTTTTTGTCTATGTATTCTGGGAAATTTCAGAATTTTACTGGCCATTCTTTGTATAGAATTTTTTTTTTTTTAGCCTTCCTTTTTTCATGCCACTCCTTTGGAAACTCTTGATGGTATATATATATATATATAATATACAATATACCATACCATATATATATATATATATATATATATATATATATATATATATATATACTATATATATATATATATATATATATATGCCCTGTTAATTGTTGAAAATTTATTTTTCATCTATTGTGTAGTTTGCATTCCCATTGACTTTATTCATAGTACTAACTCTTCCAAGTGTCTAACAATATGTTGAGTTTAGTTTTAAATTTTGGGAATGTCGTGAGTCTTTTTTGTATCTCCATTTGGACAATTTTGTGGGAGACTTGGAGAGGCTGTATCAGGAGCCACTAGTCATACCAATTAAAACCAGAATTGGATCCTCTGTTTCTCAAATTAAGTTTATAAACTTGCCTCTTAAATTCATAAACTATGTAATAACATTGGCATTTTATCACTTCCTCTTAACTTGTGTTAAGTACTCCCCCATTGGTAATTTCCTGGTATGCATTTTGGCCCTAGTTGAAAAAAAAAATCTGCCTTGCAAATGTAAAGGGCTGTTACTTCTAAGCCATTATTTGAACATCTTGAGGGGTATTTTAAGACAGAGGCTTAAAGCCAAGTGGTTTTAATCACCTGAAAAGCAAGTTGCCCTGGGGTAATTTATTAAGTGTGTGTATGTGTGTATTTTAATCTGTTTTTGTCCACTGGAATCCTTAAATAGAAGAGAAACCATCCGAGACAGGTATTTTCAGGCTAGAATACCATGGTGCACATCTGCCTAATAAAGTTGTTGTTGAAGCCCTTCCTGTTGACTTTTAACCTCAGGGTCTATGTAAAGCCCCTCATTCATTAAGCAGTTGATTCCATTAGCAGCAGGCTGCGTCTGGGATCCTGGGGACCCTGCACCTGGCCTGCTTTATTCCTGACAAATCATCTGATTTTATTGATAGCCACCTGGAAAATTACATTTGGGGCAGGGGGTTAAGACACACAGCTTAGAACCCACTCCTCAGAAGGAGCAGCAAGAGACAACCCACCCTGGTCACCTCTGCAGCCAGTCCATAAAAATAGTCATTTTTAAAGGAGTGACTCAATATTACTTTGCCAAGTTCACACTGCTATTTCTTTCTCTAAGGGGTATTTTAAATGAGGCAAGTTTCTCTTCCAGTTCGCATTGCAGAGAGGGGCAAGGACAGCTCCCAGCCTATCATCAAAAGCCTTCAGCAGCCCAGTTACCAGAATCTCCCGTCAACTTCTATATTATTCTGTCCCTCAGGCCTCACATCGTGCTTGTAGGGTGGTGCCTAGCAGTTCGGGAATAGCAATGCTTCTGACCCCATAGCAAGTCTTCTTTCTGGCTGCCACATTAGATCAAAAACTGTGTGGGATTATCCCTTCAGGAGGCAGTTTTCCTTTTTCAGTTGTTAGCAGGTGTTGCTGAACAGATTCACACTCTCTGGGGAGATGGGAAGCGCGTCGGTGTCAGAGGAAGAGATTTGCTTTGGGTTAACAGTGATGATGCCACACCTACACACACTTCCTGCAGTTCCCAGAATTTCATCCAGAGCTCTAAAGCAGCAAAGGCAAAATTGGTGAAAAGTGTTTTCCTTTTGGGGAAGAAGGAGCAGAAACCTCCTAATTACTACAGGAAAAGGAAGAGGTTTTAGGTTTTGTCAATTATTTTTCCAAGAAGATGGAAAGCTTGAGGGCACTCCCTGAAGTTGAGTCAGGAAACTTATTTTGAAAGAAAGAAAAAAAAAAAGAAAGAAAGAAAAGATTGCACATAGTCTTAGAAATGAAACCATCTGTGACCCTGTTTCTTGAGATTTGAAAAAAATGGAGGTTTAGGTTTCTGTGGCTTTTCTAGCAGCTTAGGTCTTATGAGCTCAAGTTCTCAAAAGAGCTTTTCTCTACACAAATGTACAGTTGCATATATCTGATAATCACTGATTGGAGGGGAAGGTGACTTGATGAAAAATTGGAATGGTTAAACACAATCAAGAAATAATAGCTGTTGTATAAACAGCCCTCCTGCATTCAAGAGCAAGCTATTTCTCACACCAGACCGACTGAAGTATTCCAAAGCAGATCTCCTTGAGAAGGTTGTTTTAACAAGGAACTCTAAAAACATTTATAATTCACATGGCAATTAGCAAATATAAATGGTATGATGATTTTTTGGATGGTATGGTCTCCTGGAAAGAGTGTAGAGTAGAGGAAATGATACTTTCTTTGGAATGAATGGACCTAGGTTTAGATTCCTTTCACACCACCTATTAATTATGAGATTTTGAGCCATTTAATATGTTTAAAGCCATAGTTATTTATATCTCTGACAAAAATGCATCTCCATTACAGGGTTATTAATAGGAGTAAATTAAAAAAACAAAACAAAACAAAACAACAACAATAACCCCTATACACAATGACTGAAACTAAAAAAAAAAAAAAAATGTAAGTCAGATTTTCATTGCATTTGAAATAAAATCTAAACTACTTGCCAGGACCTCTTGGACCTTATAGGCACTCACTCCTGCCTCCTTCTATGTTTCAATCTCATCCATTCACCCTCTGCTTAGCTCCATGCCCTCTTGGATTGACTTATTCCCATGATGTCAGCATCAGTGATATCTTCTTAAAGATATTGAGATATTGTGATTTATAAGAAATATGTATTTGGTCATATAGATGATCAAAATGTATTACTCATATGTATCTGGTCATAATCCATAGTTCCTGGCCCACCACTCCCAAAACTCTTGAATTTCCTATGATACGAGAGCTAAGTGTGTCTCCTGTTATGTGAATGAAGTGACCATTGGACCACTTAAGGTTGGGGGCTTTTTGCCAGAATCAACTATGTGATTAGAGGGTTGGACCTTTCAATCCCACCCCAGACCACTGGGGAGACGAGTGGGGCTGGAGGTAGAATCAATTACCAATGGCCAGCAATTTAATCAATCATGGCTACATAATGAAGTCTCTGTGAAAGCTCAAAAAGAAAAGTTCAGAGAGCTTCTGGATTGGTGAACACATGAGCCTTGAGGACAGAAGCGTGATCTTGCCCATACATTGTGCTATGTGTCTCTTCCATCTGGCTCTGCCTGAATTATGTCATTCTCTAATAAACCAGTGATCTAGTAGGTGAAATGTTTCTCTGTGTTCTGTGACCTGCTCTAGAAAATTAATTGAACCGGAGGAGGGAACCTCCAATTTATAGCCAGTTGGAAGGATAGAAAACATACGACTGGCATCTGAGGTCCAAGGAGGGGTCCACTGGAACCTCTAATCTATGGCTTATTCGTCAGATGCACAGGCACAGGTGATAACCTGGGTTTGTGACTGGCAGCTGGAAGGGTGAAGGGCAGCCTTGTAGGATTGAACACTTAACCTGTGGGATCTGAGGCCATCTCCTATAGTGTCAGAACTGAATTGGATTATAGAACACCCACTGGGTATCTAGGTAACAACGTTGATTGTTGATGCAGTGGTAACTTCACACACATACACACAGGTTGAGGTTGGTGACTAGAACCCAAATTAGACACCTTCCCTTGCCACCTTTCTTTACATAATATAGTGTCCAGCAGTACCACCTCATCCATTCATTTTCGTAGCATAGTTATTGAGCATCTCCTCTATGCCAGGTGTTGTTCTAATAGCTAAGACTAGAGTACTGAACAGCCCCCAGTTTCTTTGCTTTAATGAAACTTCCATTCTCATGAGGGAAGACAAATCATAAACAAGTAAATAGCAGGATGATAGTAAAAAGAGCTATTAAGAAAAGAGTCATTAAACAGTTGGGTAGACAATGTCTCCATTGTCTCCAATGTCTCCAATGAGGAGATGATTTTGAGCTGACACCCTAGCTCAAGCCAGAATCTTATAGCAAAAAAAAAGGACATAACTTCCTGTAAATAGAAGGGTTTCCCATCCTGCTGTATGTTAAAGGAGCGGGAGGTTTTGTGACTAAAATAAGCCTGGATAAAAATGTACTTCTGCAAAACAAACTTGAGCTGTCACATCACTCTTTCTCACTGAGTTTCTTGACTTTAGGTGGGCAATAAAACTTTCCCAGGAAACCATCCTGACTGCTGGGCGAGAGGGCCTATAATTGGGTCCAAATTTATGAGGTGTTACTCTATACCATTTCAAAAGGGGAGCTTTTGAAAACACAGAGTTGGATGTGTGGCTGTTCACTATCACCATAGAGAAAGATGCACTTTCCCCCTGCTTTTCTTCCTTTGGATAGCCATGTCTCTAAACCAACCACAACATGGACAGCAGCAGGGTCCTCCTCACTGAGGGCATGGAGGGAATGTCTATGCGGTCTGAGGCCAGTACCACTATCCTAGGTTCATTAGGCATCTATTCAATTGGAGCCATCCCAGTTCTGATGCCTTCAGGCCAATGGGTCTATCCACTGGGGCTATTTTTTCCTCTTTCCCCTCATTGCTTGAATATGTCTTCAGGGAGTTCCTTCTCTTCTCAGGGTGATGCTGGCAGAATGTTTTTCTTGAGTCCTTACTTGAAGAGAATTATGAACCACTGGGAAAAAGCTCTTCTGTTGATTAGGCTTTTTTTCTCCATTTGGGGGAAATCAAATGACTGAAATATAAATTTGATTTGAACAGTTCTTAAATATCTTTTTTTCAACATTGACAGGAATTTTGGCTTTGCATTTTGATTTTGCACATTTAAAAAGTGAACCAGAAAGACTCTTAACCACTAAAAGTAGAAATTGCAAGAAGCAATCTAAATACAAACCAGTAGAAATGATTATGATAAAATGTCTTTTGCATGTCTGATCTATAAACACATTTAATGGCCCACTCAGAGGATGATGGTATTATTATTGCAAGGAACATATTCATGGAAAGTGAGTCCCAAATTTAATTTTTAACCATCCCAAAGATTTGAAAAGACTGGCAAATATGGTTTTTAAAAATTGTAACACTCACATAGACCTGTATTATATATATTTAGAGAAATTTGGAGAAAACGGAGACTGAGGAAGGTATTTGTACTTTTGCTCCTGGAATGGACATGCATCAATCTAAAGAAATATTCCTAACTTCATAAAAAGCATAACATGGGCTGCCCCAGATTAGTGGTGGGTTTCGAAGTTGTTAAGAATAAGAGAGTTCCTTTATTGTGTTATCGTTCCTGAAGGTTTCTAAATTCACTCATTCTCTGAGCGATCCATTGGATAAGCTCTTTTCCACCCAAGTTAGCTTGCATAGAGCCCTGTGTAAGTATCTAAGCAAAGTAACATCACCCCAGAGACGGTGATCACCATGAGAAGGACCCCAGAGACGGAACTGTCTTGTCTTAAAGGCAACTGGAAAAAAATCGAGCTGATGACTCAGAATGCAGTCTGTTCCTTTGAACTGTTGTCTAATTCTCTGCAGAAAGCCCTCTGTTTTCCAGTGTCATCTTTTCCTGCCTGGGTGGCTCCTTTTTTCTACTCTTCTCTACTGTACAATATCTTAATACAGAGACAGTAGAAGTGAGGGAAACTAACTCTGCCAGAACACTTAGAAATCTTTTATCTCTCTCACACAGGCACAGACTGAACTTCATAGCAGAGTTTCTGGTCTTTGTTTCTGATTCTAAACTGTGACACTCACATTGAGCTGTTGCGGTTCAGCAGCTGGAGCTAAACAGAAAGTGGCCCCAACTGAGTCTCTCGCTGAGTGTAGATGTCACCAGGCACAGACCAGATCTTTTGGCACAGACCCGAAGAAACACCCAAATGACACCTGACTCACAACAATTTGGGGTGGTTTACTATTTGGAAAGAGCCAATTGACAGATATCTTCTCTTAGGATTTCTGTTAGTTTGTTTATAAACCCGAAGGCCCACCCCCCCCTTCAAAAGTGGGATGCTTATTTCTCAATGCATCAAAGGATACTGGTACATCAAACTACAAAGTTCAAGCCAAAAGCAAAGAAGGGAAGGGAAGAATATTCCGGGAATGGTTATTCCCCAAATTCTGCCTTCCTAAGAACTTGACAGTCACCAGCCAACAAATTTGGGTGGAGAGAATATTTGGAGCTATGTTAAGAATGTTCTAATGAATCCCATGGTGGTAGTAGCTTGAGTTTTGGAAAATTTAGAATAATTACAAATGAAAAGCTTCTTACCTATGATGTTTATACAAATTGTAAGCTCCCAAGTGATATTGGACAAAAATTGCTCTTCTGTGTGAAAATAGGAAGAGACAGTTTGGGATCTGTAGCCAGGGGCTCACATGCAAAAGTAGTGAATTAGATTCATTTGTTTCAATCTATTTAGCCACACTTCTAATGGTAATATTGCTATTTGATACGTCATTTCTCTTCTTTAAAATTCTAAACTGTCACCTTTAAAACCTGACTATTTATTATTACATGTCATCCTTCAAATCCAGAACAATCACAAAAGGAGACATATGAGATAGTCTTTTAATGCCAGGATTTATTATAAATCACAATTTCTTCTTTTCTCTGAAAAAAGAAAGGGGCAGAAGACAAAGATGACACGGGCCCATGTGCTTAGTTACATATGATTTGAGACTGGAGTTAATAGCATGAAATATATTCATGCAGTGAACTTCTGCAAATGTGAAATTTCTGTGCTTCATGATCGAAATTCATTACCAATGGAAAGGTTTAAAACCAGAGAAAATGACTGGGGAAAACTGCTTGAAAACATAACAGGCTTGAAAAACAAGAGAAACAGGAGATAAAACTAAAGAGAATGATTTGGTGTTAAGACTGTTCAGTAAGATTTTATATGTATGTACCTATATAAAATCTTCACAGATGATCATGAATGTATGGAAGAAACTCTGATAGGGAAACTAAAAGTCTGAAATTGTACACATATCCAAACAGGATAATGGCAGCATTTAGGGAAGAAAAAGACTACATAGATTTGAATTTATGTGGGAACTAGCCATAGGACCTTTTTCCTTCTACAAATGTCACCACATTTAAAAAAAAAAAAATCTTGGTTCAAATTCATATCGCTTCAATTCTGACATGGAAACTAGTAAAACAAAATATCTTTTTGCCTTGGAGTAATTTCACACATGATCCAAATTAAAAAAATGTGGTACAATGGAAAAAGGGCAATTTTGTGACTCTTAAATTCACAGCAATGAGAGTCAGGCTAGCACGTGTCAACACGTGGCCCCCTTTCATTTAAAGACATTAATGTGTTTGGACTGTGTCACATGCCTGTTCGTTCACTCAGATGTTTATTCCATATATTCCAATTGTTTCTGTCCTCGTGGAGCAAACAATCCAATGAAGGTGATGGACATGAATTAGAAATTAAAATGGTGGTACATACTGTGAGGAGAGGAGCATAGCTGTGCAAGGTTATAGTAGGATGTGACTTGAGAAACCGAGGGAGACTTCCTCAAGGAAATGGTTTCCTCCAGGAAAAGAGGAGTTAATTACTTCAGGGGAGGTGTGTGCAAAGGGAAGAGCATCTCAGGTTCAGAGAACATCACTTACAAAAGCCGGTCCTGGCAGAAGAGGGGGAGTTCTACATATGATGCATTAAAAGGAGAGTGTGGTTGTCATGTGGGTGTTCACTAGGATCATAGAATCATAAAATGTTAAGGCTGGAAGGGCACTAGTGATGCTCTAGTTCAATCTCTTCATTTTACAGGTGAGGAAACAGACTCAGAGGGGTTAAGTGACTTGGCCAAGGTGACACTGCTAATGAGTGGTAGAGCTGGGATCAGAGCCCAGGGCTCCTAATTACCCTTTTAATGCTTTTCCACCACACCATGCTGATTCTTTGTATCTGTGTTAATGAGTAGATCAAGATGCTGTGAAATTAGCATAATAATTATTTGTATATAAATACTGCATTTAAAATGCTGCTATATAACAGAGCTTATCCTTCACAACCCACATCTGCAAACTGTCAATGTATTAGTCCTAAAGAACTAAATAATAGTTGGCTTTTTTTTTTAAATCACAAAATGGTGCAGATCTAAACCGAAGTTCAAGACTTCCTTGAGTTAACACAAATCCTATACTAAAGGATTCTGAATTAATGACATTTTACTATACATTGATCTATTACTTTGTCCAATAACTATTGTGTGGGTTGTAGGCTTTGTGCTGGGACTAAGGTGGTCCCTTTTTAGTGAACAGGATACAGGTACTTCTTTCAAGGAACTGGCAACCCAGTGATAATACTTTTGCACATTTTTTAAAAAATGAAAGCTGACATCAGTGTTGTGAAGTGAGGACTGACACATAAAGGATGAGATTTCTGGGCAGAATTTTAAAAGAATACCTTCCAAAAGAACATCTAGGACAGGTAACCATTCTAAGATGAAGAAGCTTTCAGTGTGGGGGAAGGGGATGGGAGGACATTATAGTTGTTGCTTAATTAGACCTTGGTTAGGTCTTCAAATTGAAATTACCAATTGTATTCCTATGATAGATTGTACTACTTTGGAAAGCTGGTGATGAAATCCCGCCATTGAATCACACTGAACTATAAACTTGGTTTGTTCTTAGGTGCATAGTGATTTGCTATAATAATGATGATCCATTTGCCGGACAGCTGAGATTTTTTAAAAGCTTGATTGCTTTTGGCATTGTGTTATTAGTCCTGGAAGAATGCAACACATTTGTAGAAATTCTCAGCTTGTACAAGCTAGAATATCCATCTTTTACAAATGCAAACCACTTAAGACTTGTGTGCTGGACCTCTGTTGTTGTTTTTTTTTTTTTCCCCTGGCAATTCTGCACAGACTATATAAACTTCTGTTTTTCATTAACACTGTCATGAATACACCCATCTCTAAAACTTCAAGGGAGTTAATTTGAGCTCACTGTGTTTTATGGACACAAGGGCCAAGAAAAGTCCCCAAGAAGGGTACATGCTATCAATTTTCTTTGGTGAATAAAGCCTAACACTTCCAGACAAACCCCTTTCTAAGAAATACACTGCATATCTCGATCCAAATACTCATCTGATGAGAATCTAAAACCCCTACTGAATTACACTGGACGAGAACCTGATGATGTTGATTCTTTCAAGATCACTGCAGAAATCGACTCTCATCTCTGATTCGGATACCTTTTAGTCCATCCATCTTGAAAATGTCTATGGAATGATTCTGTTGTACCTTCAGAAATGAAATTCATAGGCATGGATTTTCTCACACAGCAACTTTATATACAAAGATGAGAATAGCAGAAAGGTCATTTCCAAAGAAAGTGACATTTATTCTGTATTCACTGAAAAGCCAAAAGAGTTTTCTCATTCACCCATACCGACCGAGCCCTGCGTCTCCCTCAGAAGACGTGAAAGAGACCTCTCCCATCTGCTCTTGCATCGAACTTCAGGCGCAAGACCTGTCCAGACACAGTGGCTTCTTTCAAGGATGAACCTGCTGTGCTCATCAGAGGCTCTATTTTGTTTATAGTTCAGGCTTGTTTGGCAGGTTTTGTTTATTTTGTTCAATACCACTAAGCAAATGCCTGCCTTCTTTCTGAATTAGTTTCTCATACATGTACCCTCCGGTATCTTCTCCTTTAAGGTAAGGTGTTAGCTGTGCAGATTTATATACACATATATATGTATGTTTTTCATGTAAACATGTATGTTGATCACACATGCATGCACACATGTGTGTATATCGTGTACATATACATATGTGTACAAGTGTATACATATGTGTGTATGTACGTCTAGTGTATGTATGTGTATATGTATGTATACGTATTCAAAGTCAGTGGTTTCAAAAGAAATGTACCCAGACATCAATTATTGATGCTAGTGGAGACCAAGACCAAGAATAGTTGAGTGAAGTCAAATCAACAAAGACTCCCCAAACCCCACATTAACAATGGTTTTGACCTCATTTGCAACATGGTTTTTTCCCTGAGCTCTTGCTAACCAGACTACCAGCACTGAGTTTGGAACAGCAAATGCGGCAGAGAAGTCATGCAGTTGTTTCACATCAACTTGAGAGCGAGTTCTAGCCATTCTTATGGTGCTGCTGAGGATAAGGGCTGTAAGGGCGAGAGCAGAGAAAGGAGGGAGAAGGCCAGTAGGACAGAAAGAATCCCCTGCATTCTGGTTTTCCCTGCATTGGAGCTTTATGACTGCCATCCCACATAATGAATAATTAGGAGTCTACTGTCTTTTCCTCAAATGAAACTTATTTTGTTGCAAAACAGTATTGCAGAATGACTGACTGAGCATACTGACTCTAAGTAAATCATGGCTGTGCCACCTACTAGTAAACTGTGTGACCTTGGGTAAATTACGCAGCCTCTGTGTGCTTTTGAATCCTCATCTCTTAAGAAGATTTCATAATAGTCCTTACCCTATCGGGTTATCATAAAGATTAAATGAATTAATGCATGTGAAACAACTATAACAAATCTTGGCATATAGGAAGTGTTCAGAATTGTGAGCCATTAAGGAACGCCCCATCAGAGACAACCTAGGTCATTGGGAATTGAAAATTTGGAAGGTGAGAGACCATGCCATTAAAATGCGGGCTAACAGGAACTGTAAATCTGGCTGTTGAAATAATAAACAGAGTAATTATTGGAGAATTAACAGCAACTCATATACTATTACATTTAAGACTTGAACCTTGCTCAAACTACTTTTAACTTCTTTAATGTTTAAGACCTATAAATGTCAGAGCTCACTAATTTCTTTGGCTTTCAATAAATGCCAGTGACTTTGAGAATTGTTATCCCTTTAACTTATCTGGCAAGAGCACAGGCTTAAAGGGTATCCAAGAAAGCAGTGATTACAATGATGACCCATTCTCTTCCCAGTAGAAAATGCAAGTTGCTGAGGTCAACCAGCCTCTTGGGCCACAGTCCTTCTGGGGACCTTTTGTATGGCATCTCTTGAACTAGGTGCTGAATGAGACTTCCAAAGACAGAAAGACAGGTCTCCTTCTGTTAAAGAGTAGTCTACTCACCAGGGGGAAATATGTTGACAAACATATACTAATGTCTAATTTCTCTACAATCCTCAGAGAATGTGATAATTTTATCCAAATAACCAAAGCTTTTCCCATTTGGTCCCCCAAAAAGTGATTTAAATATTTCAAATGGAAATCTGTCTGATAAAAGTTGTACACGCTTGAGCAGAGACTCTGGAGAAGAATTTTGCATTTACTTAATAATGCAGGATCATCATTATGTATATCAATAATTGAGCTGTGCTGAAGTATAGGGGACCACTGAGGTATGAAGGACTGTTTGCCCTTGTCTTAAGTGACCCCAGATGGACATACCTTTTATAGTTCTTCTGTTTCTTTCCTTATAGATAGGCAGTTAGCTTCCTTTCAATAATTCAGGCTAGTCTCTTCTAGTGGGTTGGACATCCAAACAAAACAAAACAAAACAGATCGTCAGAATTCTGTCCACCTAAAAGTAACTAGGTCTACATTGTTTTCTTTCTTTCTTTCTTTCTTTTTTTTTTTTTTTGTTTTTATTTATTTATTTGACAGACAGAGTTCACAAGAAGGCAGAGAGGCAGGCAGAGAGAGAGGTGGAGGCAGGCTCCCTGCGGAGTGGAGAGCCTAATGCGGGGCTCGATCCCAGGACCCTGGGATCATGACCTGAGCTGAAGGCAGAGGCTTAACCCACTGAGCCACCCAGGCACCCCTACATTGTTTTCTTTAAAATAAAGGTAAATGTAAGGGAAACATCTCTTGAATACCTCCTATGTGCTAAGTATTTCTGCATACATCATTATAATTTGGCTTCTTAACAACTTTGCAATATAAAGGAAATTACTGTGGCTTAAGGGTTCTCTAATTTTACCTAGATCAGTGCTTCTCAAAGTTTGGGGTGCCTAGGGGCGCCTGGGTGGCTCAGTGGGTTAAAGCCTCTGCTTTCCACTCAGGTCATGATCCCAGGGTCCTGGGATTGAGCCCCACATCAGGCTCTCTGCTCCGCAGACAGCCTGCTTCCTTCTCTCTCTCCCTGCCTGCCTCTCTTGCCTACTTTTAATCTCTGTCAAATAAATAAATAAAATCTTTAAAAAAAAAAAGTTTAGTGTGCCTAAGAGTCATAAGAAGGTCTCTGTAGAGCAATTTTGTGGGCCTCTTCTCCAGAGATTCTGATTCAGCTGGTCAGGGGTGGGGCCTAAACATTTGGCATCTCTAACACGTTCCCCTGTGATGCTAATGTTGATGGTCACTGAATCTGCCCTGGATGATGCAAGTGGGGAGGAGATGGTTGGAATTCCAGCAAAAGAGTGTGTAATATCAGATTGCACAATGTTCATGAATTATGCTGCCTTGAATATGGTGGCATAAATTTTGCCTAGTGGAGACCTACTTTTTGCTTATTTAGAGAGTCTGAATTATGCTCCAATATATTTGGTAGAAAAGTCCATGACTCCAGATTCAGCAATATTGGCTACCCAATTAGCTCCTATGCCATCTATGGATATATAGGTATATATTTCATTTTTATAAATATTACAGGTCAGGTATGGCTGTACATGCTGATGATACAGCAGGAAACAATGTTTTTCCTCTTGGAGCATATATTCTATAAAGGGGAATCAGGAATAAAAATACAAGCAAATAACAGAACAAGATCATTTCAGAAACTACTAAGTGCTATGATGAAATTAATCAGGGCTGGCATGATAGAGCATGATGACTGTGGGAAGTTACTCTGGACTAGGCAGATAGCAGAGATCTCTCAAAGGGGGGGGATCTTTGAACCCTTATCTTAGTGACATGAAAGAACCAAATCATTTGAAAATCTGTGAACAAATCCTTTCAGACAAAGTGAAAGGTTTCTGATTTGAGGAATTAGCTTAGTGTGTTCAAGAGAGAAAAAGCCACCCAGTGTATTTGTGGACTGCGCGGGTCATCAAGGGAGCAATAGGAGACCAGTAGAGTTAGAAAGATGGCACAACAGAGTTGGAAAACTATTCTTTGTTCGAGTGTTAGACAGTGGGAAGGAAGGAAAATTAAGCCATGAATGTGACCAGAGTAACAAAAACATTGGGAGAAAGGCTTTGAGAAGGGCTGGTGATGAGTGAGGATCTGGAGGTAGAGAAGGTTATACTTGGTTGACGTGCATACTAATGATACTGCTTGGGCATACTTAGGAGGATAAAGAAAAGCTTTTATAATGGCATGAGCCAAAACTTAAAGGTATTAATTCCATCAGATATTAAAATCTGTTTGTGATCAACCCTTATTAATACTTAGCATCCTGGCAAGAGTTACGGGCAATAGGAATGGCTTAGAATTTAGTTTGGTCATATATAAACATATATGTAATCATGGGTTAATCATAACCATGAATTAGAATCACCTGATGTTTAAAGAGACAGCTGCCTGGTCCCCATTCCAGATGAATTAAATTAGAATCTGTGGGTAGTTGGGCCTAGGGTGATGTGTTTCGTTTTGATGCACACACCACCCCCAGCTGAGAATCATTATCCTAGAGCAGGTGTTAGCAACCTTGACTGCACATTAGAATCACTTGGTTAAGCTTCAAAAAATAACCCGTGCCCAGGCCTCACCCCAGATCAATTAAATCAGAATCTCTGTGAGTTGGAGGACAGTTAATGAAAACAAAAATACCAAAACAACAACAACAAGCTTTCCAGGTGATTCTAACATGCTGCTGACCTTAAAGGGTACTGCCTAGGGCTATGCAGGTAGATGAAGCCCCACCCCTGCCCCCTGAATTTACACTCTAATCAGGAAGCCGTGAATAAATGCAAAGCAGTGTGCCACTCAGAGTTACATTAAAAAAAACAAAGTGTAGGAAAATTAGAGAGACAGATTGTTTCTGTCAGTGAGGGGTCAGGTAGAATGACCAACTTGTCCCAACTTGCTTGGATTTTTCCTAGTTTAAACACGCAAATTCCAAATCCCTGGAAACTCCTCAACTCCATGCAAACTGGGATGGTTGGTCCCATTCAGAGGCAGCAGAAGTTTCAGATGAGGGATTTGAATGGTAAAAGGAGATTGCCAAGTGGGCTTCATGGACCATACTCAGAGGAAAACAGATCTCATTACTTCTGTGGGTTCTTCAGATGGTATACTCTAGGAAGTTGATGAGTCTTCGGAGCCTGGAATCCATCGTGGCTTTGCTACACACCCTAAGTTCATCAACCTGAGGATCGAGGTAGCAGCTCTAAAGAACAGAGCTTGCCACTTATCAAAGCTGGTGCTGGGAAGACAAATTAAATTTAGTTGGAAAGTGTGTTGCGCTCTTGAAGAATATTGCCCATATAGGTGTTTCTTCTATTGTAGGAATAATAGTGGAACTGCAGAAAAATAAAACATAACTAATTTTACAAGTCAATGTATTTCCACACCAGTTAATGATCCTATTTTGATACCTGAAGTATCATGGTACGTACGACATTGGTGTTTGGTGGATGATAACATTTTGATGTCACTGTTTTACCAGTGATTTCTCTCTTCCTTCTCCATACACCGGCCCATTTTTAAAATTGGATGAGTCTCAAATAACAGTTCTTGTTGGCGTTCACCCACATCTCTTAGCTTTTTTACCTTTAATTTAAAACAATATAAACAAAGAAAGAGTATACTAAGCCCTTAGTTAGTAATATCACAAATAACAAAAATAGCAATAAGAATAAGTAAAAAATAAAATAAAAATAAAGTAATCTTCAACCCTTAATCCTTGAAGATGATGAGTCTATATACATGATTTGGAATTCTTCTGTATGGGAGATTTGTTTCTTCTCTCCGTTTATTCATATATTTATTTATTCAGCCACTTATTTATATCAGGGTGGACACATGGATGTTTATTTTATACTTTGAGCTATAATCCAATGTTATGTTATTCACTTTGTTGCTCAGAATGTTCCGGCTTGACCAATGGGAACTCTTTCAGTTGGTTCCTGTCTTACTTTGAGATGCCTCCCATCATTTTGTTTTTTGAGCACTTCCTTATTTAATGATACTACATGATATTCCAGACTTGTCTGGTATGTTTCCTGTCTTTAGCTGGGGAATGGCATTAGAAAGTAAGATCTGAGGGCTGGTGTGCCACCTTTATTTTTGAGAGTTAGACTTAGCCAGACAAAAATATTAAACTTTTGTCTGCATCTGGGATGCTGATTTGCTGTTAACTGTGCTTTTCAAATTTTACTGAATGCAAATTCTCTTCAGCTTTTTTGGATACAGATAGTACCATTCTTAAATGCAGCTGTAAGACCTACATAGATGGTTTTCAGCAGCTACCCAATTATCTGTTTAAGATTTGATTTCCCACTTTTTGGATCTTCCTCCTGTTCTCTGTGTTCTGATAGATTTTTCAAAGTTCCCTATTTAGGCCTGGCTTCCATGTTTGACTTGTCTTGTGACCCACTCAGACTCTCGTTTCTAACATCTGAGCCCAGTGAGGATAGTGCATATCTTGGTCTGCTCTGATGTCCCCCAGTACCTTCTGTATTTTCTGGCAGAGTGAGCACTCAATATCTATTAGACAAATGAAAGAACCAATTAATACATTCCGATAATTGGATCCATACTATGCTATTAGTGATTGGCAACAGCTGAGCATGATCTCCTTTTGAGATATCATAGGTGGAAATTGCAAATAAAAGCAGAGGAGGTGCTGCAAGAGATGGCAGCTATCAGGGTGTTCAATCCCAAGGAGCACTTACTTAATTCTTTTAGTCAGAAGACCTCTGGGTTAGAGGAGACCTTGAAGGTGTTCAAGCCTATTCTTGCATCTCCCCCATCTGACACTTGGTTTATCTGTGATCTAGAATGATTGACACTTACCATAAGGTGGAAACATAGTCCAAGGAAGCCTTGTTCCATGGAAGGAACCAGTAGGTACTAGGGCATGGTAGGCAGGGAGAGGGGCACTTTCTTTTCTCTTGTGAGGAATTAGCAAGAGAAAGGGAGGGGAGCAGGGGAGCTCACAGATAGTAAATGCCTACTGTATGCTTGATTCTGTGGTGGGTCACGTTTTCCCCTTCTTCTTTCTTCTGGCGCTCCTTTTTCTTCTTCCATTTGCTCTCCTTTCCTCTCTCTTCTTCTCCTTCTCCTTATACCCCTTATGTCCTCTTTCATCCCTTTATATCCCCTTTCTTTCTCTTTATACTCTTTCCAATCAACCATCTTCTCTCTCATTCCATTCTCCTCTTTTTCATCATCTAGTTTCATAACTTAATACGATGTGGACTTCCAGCTTTTGGTCCAACATGTCAGGCATGTTAAGAGCTTAGAAGTTGTCAGTCCATCCTGACAACAAGTAAAAAGGTAAACCAACTGAAAGTTAACTCTTAGATCCACCAGAGAGCAGAGGTCACAGGATGAGTGGCTATCTCCCCACACTGGAAAGCCTGAAAAGTGTATATAAAGAATCGCAATGTACTGGAGCAGAAACCTCCAAGGAAGTCAGTGTCAGGGTGGGAAAGCCTGAACTGTAATCAGCAAATTGCTGGAGGCTCAGTGGAGACAAGTTTGAGTGTCAAGAACTCCAGGGTGGCTTAGTTATGGGGAACACCAGACTGTGGTGAGTTTTACCTTTGAGGGTTTGGCCAGGTTCTCATAGTGAAAATCAGAGAAAAATCCCTTCATGCTTCTAGCAGGGGCAGAAGAAATCTAGCCATTTTGAAATAAGCCAGAGCATTCCACTCCTTGTAACAGAAATTATTCAGTAGAAACTATTTTACTAGGGCTTAGATTCTTGGGTCTTTATCAACTCCTAACTGACCTGGGAGAAAGGAAATACCCAACTTCAGCTCTCTGTAGCCATTTTGTCCCACCTAAGGCTGTAGAGGAAAGGACTGTGAAGCTGATAGAAAGTTCACAGTCCACAGACACAGGCTCACTGAAGACTGAGACCTAATCATAGGGCATAGACCACTTCTGCTCCCCCATACCTCACCAACATACTACTGAAGACTTATTTAGCACAATATTGAAGAAACAGAGCAAGCATCAGAACCAGACTCAGATATGGCAGGGATATTGAAATATACTATGTGTGAGGTGCTTGGCACTAACCCACAAGACCTAGATATTATTTTGGCTATGTTATAGAGAAAGGATCTGAGGCTTTGAGAGGTCAAGTAACTTGTTCAAGGTCCCACAGCCTCTCAGAAAATGTACTGGGATTATCTCAATATCATGTAGTCCAACAAGAGTCTTTGTAATGATGCTTATCTCTTACACTTGCGTTATACAATAGGGTAGCCACTACACTGATAGTTATTTAAATGTAAGTTATAATCATATAAAATTAAAAATTCATTTCCTTAGCTGCATGAACAAGAATTCACGGTCTCATTAGCCAGGTGAGACTAGTGGCTTTCACACTGGACTGAATAGATAAAGAATCAGAGCATTATTGCAGAAAATTCTACTGGGCAGCATTTGCTATAGTATTAGAAGGCTAGGAAACAAACAGTTTCCTTCATACCCAACTTGGAAGGCATTGTGCAGACCAGCTACCTCCTTCCTGCTGACCCTGCATCTTGTCTTCTTAGTACCACTGGACACCTCCTGGAGGGAGATGTAGCTCTTACCAATAATTGCCATGGTCTCCCAAGGGTGCCCCCATTATGTCTTCATGTATAAGCAGGAAAAGCAGCCAATAAAGCCCATTTTGCTCTATCTTTTCCTTCAGTAGCAACTTACAGTGGGTGGATTCTGCTTCTCATTCTTGTCTCAGAATTCTTTCTTGTTAGTCATGTAATATTGAAGCTTATCCAATTTACATCTGCCCTTCAAGGGCTTATATCTGGTTCAATTTTTTTAATCTCTAATTTGATCTGGGAATAATGTCAGGTCTTTTCCCCACAGCTCTGGTATACACTTCTCATAAACGCATGTCATCCACATATGAAGATTGAGATGGGCTGTGCAGATGAGGTTGCTTGTGCAGTTGTTAGAGTCCAGAGCTATCTTTTGAGGAGAAGATGTTCAGTTCCTGAATTAGAGCTTCTCTAAACCTGGGGCTTTTTCAGATATCCAATGGATTTCTGAAATAATTTCTGACTTTCTAAATAAATGCTTGTCACCACAGAGCTGTCCTTTGAGGGGTATAGGTAGAGGGATCAAAAACCATATGTGGGGTGGGTGTGTATGGTCCCATCTCCAGGATCCAGGAAGCAGGCAGGGGGCAAGAAGCCATGTGATTCACTCTTTTTGCTGCTGCTGTTTGTTTTCCACATTTAATTTTAAGCAGCTTTGTGGCCAGAAGGCCGTGAGCTTACGTAGGGAATACTTAACATAGTGTCGAGTGGGCAATGTTTTAAAGGGCCTTTTGTGTTATGAGAAGTAGGAGGAGCAAGTATGATGGATGAACTTGAGGTATGCTAGTGAAATGCCCTTGGAAGCTGAAAACATTCAAACCAGCTTGCTTACTACACCTATCTTTAGGACTTAGTATAGCTACTCAGATTTCCCTGACACAATCGTCACAAACGAAGTGATTATAAGCAAAGAATAAACAAAAAGAAGATGAATTGCCTCAAGGAACTTAAGTAGAACAATGAAGAAAGTCTCAAATATCAGATCATAGACCTTGGTTTCTGAATGCCCTTAAAGCAACAGAACAGCTACCTAAGATGAGAGAGACTGAAACCCAGGAGTTTCTTACTAACAACTTAAAGCAAAGTTCAGACCCTTTCATAAAGTTTTGACTCATTCAGGGCTCAGAGATGGAGTCCTGTCTGATTCTTTCCCTTGTTAGTATTGAAGAATAACTGATTTGGAAACATCACAATAAAACTAACTCAAACTCAAATTCCCAAAGCACAGAATGTAGAAATAGACATTTATTTCTTCTTCAGTTATAGTGGAGATTTTCTATAAATTTAACTTCTGATTAGAAAACTTCTTACATTGGAAAATTTCAGCAATGAAATTTCGTAATAAGCCAAATGCAGGTCTGCTTGAGGTCGAATGAAATTTAGATGAAAAGTCCAGGATTATCAAAAAGAATGAGGGAACTTCAAGCTTCTGTACATTCAAGGTCAACGGGTTGGATTCTTTCATTTTTGATTTTTATGGCAGCACATAATTTCTGTTCCTACTTGGCTCCTTGCTTTTTTTAAAGCAATAAATTTCAGGTTATGATAGTAAACCTCACTTGTAATGAAGCTTGTATGTCTCCCTATCTGAATATTTCTATAGCACCTGTCACTTTTGCGTGCTGGAGATTATTTCCTTTTATAGAAAATAACAACACATGTAACCTGATCATTTGATTTTCTAGTGATATTTTATAGCAAGATGTACTAATTCAGTCACCTAACTATTGAGAAACTGAGGCATAGTGAAATGAATCAGTAGTAATCAATTTGCATTGAACTCACCCTCTTCTAAAATAGGAAAGAGTGCAATACTTGTTAAGCATCTATTTCCATACATATTTTCTCAGTCAATTCATGGCACGTCCTCTTTACACCAACTGTTGGGCTATCACCTTAGCGCTGCCTCTGTCCCTCCCAGTATTGTTGCCTTACATTCTGATGTCATCACTGTACTTTATTATCCACTCTTTACAATAAGATTGTGAATGATTTAAAGGCAGAGATAGTTCTTTGAACTTGTATTTCTCTGTCATAATACCTAACATGAGTACTTGACACAGTCCGATCCAAATGACAATTATGACAAAAGATCACCACCAAATAAGTTGCTGGAGATCTCTGTGTGTTAGTCAGGAGGCTCATGGTTCTTTGTCTTTATAAGGGAGTGAATAGAAGCTGAGGGAATTTGGGGGAAACCAGAGAAAATCTTCATCCTGTCAGATTTTCCCAAGATGGATGCTGTCTCTATAGTTCCTCTTGGGGGACTCTTACCCTTTATTCATTCCATATTGAATAGGGGGAAGGACTCTACAGAAGGGATTTATGGCTGAAAGCTTTCTTAATTATAGGCTAGTGTAATAAGTCCTTCCACTATCTTAATGATTGGGGAATTAAGAAGCTCCTTAATAGAAATTGACAGGATCCATTGTCATTGTGAAGAAGTTTCTGTTATGGTCTGGAGTATCGTGCCAACCATCCCAGGATTTAGGGTTCCCCAAAGGCTCATTAACATCTCAGACCATAAGGTCTCCAAAGAAGGCACTAATGGTCTACCTCGTTATGATCTGAGGATAATGACTGCATGACATCCGTATCCATTGAGATGATAATGGCTCTGTAAAAACTGTTATGATGTCAGCAGAAGAAAAAAAATCTCATTTGTACTTTATAATCTTTGGTTTCTAATAGTATCTAAATTATACTAGAATTATTTTACAAATCTGGCTTAATAGAGGCAATGCATATGATGCTCTGAAAAAAAATGAAAATCCCCTCTTAAAACAGCTGTTATCACCCTTATATTACTGCATAAATGAAGGATAAGATTAGTAATGCTCTCATAGTACTGAAATACTTATGAGTAATGGAATAAAAAACAAAGACTAAATTTTCCTAATTTACATAGTCATTTACTCTTGAGAGTGAAAAGAAGTTCTGTTTTAGACTGCCCCAAAACAGCAAAGAGAAAAGCTCATAGTAATAATAATACTGATACTGAGTACTTATTATGCATCACGTCCTCAGCTAAGTAATTTTCCAGCAACATCTCATTTTAATGCTTACAAGTCATCTCTGAGAGGGGCATCCCCATCACTCTCACTATACAGGTGAAAAGGATTTGCACATGGATTGTCTAGACAAGCCACAGCCAAGGTGGGATTCAAACTCCTTCAGCCTGACTTTAGACTTGTGCCATAATGAGGGGGATTGTGTTCTAGGAAGGGCTTTGGATTCCCGCATCCGGAGAAATGGGCTCCAGCTTGGCCACTAACTATCTGTGTGATCTTGGACAAATTATTTCACCTCCAAGGACTTCTGGCCTAGGAAATCTTGAAGGCATTTTTCAGTCCCCATACTTTAACTGACAAGAGCAGAGCTGAAATCAGAATTTTGACATCATCCCCACAATAGCTACCAGTATTCAGTGGTAATAATATCATTGTTTTCTCATTATAACCCGGTTTAGCTGAACAGTTTTTCCACTTGGTGGCAGGTTGTGGATTTTACCATAAAATCATTGTTTTTACCTCATAACCTCATTGTTTATAGGAAGCATACGGGGGAAAAAAAGACATCCTCCATTATTGCTTAACTCAGTAAAGTACACACACACAAAATTTTTCCAATTAATTTCAAAAGTGGAGATGAGTGTCAACAAAAATCTTTTAGTGTTAATACTGCCTGTTTATAGCACGAAACATTTCCTTGTGTATAAACATAAGCAAGTGAACGAAAATTTTAAAGATATTTCTTTATTGAGTTATATTTAATAACAAACCAGCATAAAAGGAGGCATCCTATATATTAACAAAGTCTGCCGTTACTCTTTAAAGCCATAAGCTTAGGGATTTGTCAGAGTTTAAGCTGCAGTACTCACATCGTTCCACTAGAGGGGTGAATTGTTCCTAATGAATAAACCTTCAGTGTTTGGGGAGGGGGACCGAGGAGGGCTGATAACTTACAATGATATCTTGGACTCTAAAAATGGAGTGGCTTTTACCATATCATCTATCCTCAGCACAGCTAACTATAGAATAGAGAGTTCTAGAAAAGAGATTTTAAAGCTCAGGGATTAATGGAAATACAATTTATCTTGACATGAGATGATTTAGACTATGAAAGGAAAGAATTTGACCATTGTGCCCAAGATGTAGCAAAAGGTGATAACTTGGCTGCATGATGACACATGAAGACAGAGCCAACAGGGGGAACTCAACGGTAATTCTGAGTATCTGAGGAGAAGCTCCCTGAGAAGCTCAAAACATTTATGGCTTCTACAATGGTTTTGTAGTAAAAGAGTCATATTTTTTACACAAAACAAGATTAATTAAAGAAACAATAGGCCCAGGAGTACAGCCCAGGATTTTCTACTTGGTTCTGGTAAGAGGAGGCACTGCTGAAAATGCTTTTTTGTTGCAGAGTTTATATCCTATTTGCTACTGTGTTCTCCAATGACAGGAAGTCTGACTGTAGCAAGCAAACTGTTGAAGAAACAGAAATGTCATAAGCTACAGGACTGACCTAAAAATGTAGATGAGTATATGCTAACCACCACTGTTTAAAAATGAAAAGCCGAAAACTATTTTTTTCATGTTCTGGCAAAAGGAAAAATGCTTTAAACAAATCTCAAGGTATTTCCAGTCCAGTGTTGTGCATTGGCTTTATGTGCACAGAATGTAGACATCATTTTTGATATTCTGCTGTTGAAAGAGATGCAGAGATATAAAAATTAGCAGAAAGGAAGCAATTTAAAAAAGGCATATTATTAAAAGAAAAAGCTATTCGAACGTGAGAGTTTGTTCTACAGTAGTTTCCAAACTTCACAAGCTTGTTGAAAGGTCCTTTTCTTAGGGGACTTCACATAGAACTCTCCATCAATAGTCCTCTCAGTGTGTGGCATGGGACAGTTTCCGATATGTAAGGAATACTAGCTGGTACTCAGGATAGGATTTAAATTTGTGAAAAGCACAGATAAGTGTTCATCTGTGAACTGAATGCACGCACACACACACACACACACACAATCAATCTTCATTATTCAGATTTTGCATTTGTGAATTCACCTACTTGTTAAAACTAATTTGATAAAACCCCAGATCAAAACTCATGGGATATTATGATTATTTGCAGACATGTCCTGACAGGGTGACACTGCCTTATTGTTTTTGTTTTCATACTGTATGCACATGACCTTTCTGTGATCTATTTAGGGCCACATTTTCCTACTTTTTGTGCTGTTTTGGTGATTTCACCATTTCAAATGGTTCCCCAGCATAAGGCTGACATCCTGTCTAGTGTTCCTAAGGACAAGAAGGCTGTGCTGTGTGCTATGGAGAAAATACGTGTGGAAGATGAGCTTCATTTGGATAGGAGTCAGAGCACTGCTGGTCATGAGCTCAGTGTTAATCAATCAACAATAATATTGCATAAGGTGCCTTTAAACAAAGACACATAAAACAGTATTACACATTGCTGGTTTTATAAAAACATTGGGACCAGAGGCTCGTAGGAACCAAACTCTGTATTTCCCCTAGGAGCAATGGTTCAATTTGTTATTTCAGTGTTTCTGGAGACTTTCTAGAACATAACTACTGTAAATACTGAGAATAACACAGATAGGTAGATGGATGGCCAGACAGATAGATAGATAGGTAGATAGATGGAGGGAGGGAGAGTAAAATCAGAGAAAAGAATTATAAATGTGAATATTAAAGTATCTTTTGTTCTGGAATAATCATCTCTGCTGATGATTTAAATTTGAATCATCTCTGGTAGTTCCTCTCTGACTACCAGCTCAATAGGTAGCATAACCATCTTTTGATTCCATCACCAATGCTGAACATGTAAACTCATTCTCAAATTCTGTCTCTCCCATTATCCTCCATTGTCAATTCCTCGGAAAGTCCTGTTGATCTGACCTTGCAATAACTCTGAGATCTGTCCTCTCTTTTCTATTTCTCTATTAACTTAGTTCAGATTCATGTCATTTCTTACCTGGACTACTGCCATGGGCTTCCAATGGGCCCCCAGCTTTTTTGTCTTGATCCCTGCAATCCATTCTCCCCAGGGCTGTCAAATGTAAATCTTTTTGTAACAAAAATCTGATCATATCACTGCTCTGCTTAACTTCCCACAATGCCTCTATATTGTTCTTGCATAAAGGAACATCTCTTTGGCTTAGCTCACAAATATCTTTCTGATCTGTCCTTTGCCTACCTGTCCAGGCTTTCTCCTTATCATTTGCCCCGTATGCTCACTCTTTTATTTTGGGTGCACTAAACCACTTTTAGCTACTTAAACGTGATAACATACTGTCTCTTGCCTCCAAGACTTTGTACTTGCAATTCCTACCTTTTGGAATCCTCTTCATACTTAAAAAAATCAACTTGAATGCCACTTACTCCAGTAAATCCTCATTTGAACAAAGCCCCTTACAATCTGTGTTAGGTATTTCCATAATATCCTATTCTTAACATTCTTATAGCTCTTGTCTGTGTCTGTCTCCATCTGGGTTCATGTAGAAGCCAATCCTGACACAAGAACTCAAGTGAAAATAGTTTAATAAGGAGCTGAGTCTAAGCAACTCTGGTAGGGGAGTGAAGAAACAAGTCGGGGTGGGTGGGAAGGAAATCAATAAAGTATACATCATCAGACAAGTTACCATATTTGGCAACTAGAGCATAAATCAGCTGTAACCTTGGGAATCATTGTCACACATGTGCCTTAGAGTTGTTTCAGTGGAAGGGTGAGGGACCTGGGTTATTTATAGACCAATGCCCATTTGTCGCTCATTCAATCACTATTGCTAATGGATTGAAGGTGTTGGGGGGAAGGGGATAATTCCTGGGCACCTCTGGCTTACTATATACATGAGACCTCAGCAAGAAGATGAAGATGCTATGAGCAAGAGGTCAGGCTGGTGCCCACAGAAGTGCAAGACTTGAGAGGATATGGACAAACAGCTGACAGCCAAAGCCACCTTCCCACCAGGTATGTGATAATCTACCTGAGAACCAGGGCCAGATAACTGAATGTTTAATGCTACACTATTAACTTCCCCAAGAGGACACATGTGGTAAAACTGAAGTGTGGATTTTAATCCAATTTTGTCTGACTTCAAATTCAGAACTCCTTTGGCCACACTAGGCAGCCACCCTTCCCAGAAGAGAGAGAAGATGAGGAGTGGAAACACAGGTGCGCAGGATAAAATGGGTACACTGGGTGCTTTAGGGATGCTGAGTTGCACTTAGAGAATTTCAGTTCAACTTAATTATGTGCAAAGAACTAGGTTCTTTCCTGTGGGATCACAAAAAATAAGAAACTGGCTCATCTTCCACTATCTTGTAATCATCTATGCATACTTGTGTTTATATATATGAGTGTGTGTGTGAAAGAGTGTATGTGGTGGTAGAGTAGGCAGATACTCTACTTGAAGAAAATTTTCAAGAAAATGATGCCCACTCTACCAACCTTCTTATCTTTTGCCAGCTTCACCATGGCCATAAACATTTTTCTGGGATGAAATTGCTTGTCAAGAATAAACCATAGTTTAGGGAAAAGAGCAATCAGTTCATGGTTTTGAAGCCATAGGTTCTGTGCCTCACACTGCCTCAAGGTTGCTGTGTGACTTTGGATTAGGACTGATTTTCCTGGCCTCAGTCTCCTTATCTACGGAACGGACAGGTCGTAAAGGGACTTGATTATATGAGGAGCTGTAAGGTTCCTTCTAGATTTATAACTGCCATGCCATGCCTCAAAACAGGCTGTATGCCAGGCAGTTTCAGATGAATAGTCTTTTTTTTCTTTTTCTCCAAATGAATTCTGTGACAGTTTAGTATTTACTTTTTAAAAGAATCTTTGCATTTTCTTTGTGATGACTAAAAGTAACTCATTGATATTCCAAACAGGCCATTTGTTAAGCCTTTATTTCACAATATGACACCTTGCACATTAATAGTCAGAGAACTAAGACTTAAATAAATAGAAATTACTGTTTGTCCCAAGGATTAAAGGAGAACAGGTTTGTTATTGTCAAATAGTTTTCACAAAGAATATTAGAAAGCCATGCATAGGCTTTCTAATGGAACAGAAGAAATTTAATTTTCCAAATTTAGGTCTCAGAAGAGAAAGTATTATATATAAATAATATAGCTGGAAAAAAGTACATATATTAATTTATAATTAATTGTGTGTATATTTATATAGTGTATAAAGTATTTAAATAAAAGAATATGCACATATGTAAAGAAATATCCTCGACAAAGTGAATATTCTGGGGGCTCAGATATGATATCTTTTATTTGTCTGATTTATTTTAGACTGTAGAATGTAATGAATATCTAGTTGGCTCACAAAAATTATTGTTGATTCCTTGATAGATTTTATCTGATGTTAGAACAAAAAAAAATTGTATAATAAGTCCACAACCTTTTCATTTTCTAGTGTGTTGAATTAAAAACAACTCAAAAGTAAAAAAAAATGTGAAGTTAGTCCCCAGAATAAACAAGGGCATATATGTATGTTAGATTAAAAATATTGAAATGAATTAAAAACAACTCAAAAGTAAAAAAAAAATGTGAAGTTAGTCCCCAGAATAAACAAGGGCATACGTGTATGTTAAGTTTGCTCCCATGTAAGACCCAATCTTATGCAAATTGTTTCCCCATGTTGTTTTCTGAAGTTTGTATTCCTTTTTCAGAAATGCTAAATATATATATATATATATTTTAAGATTTCATTTATTTATTTGAGAGAGAGCAAGAGGGAGAGAGCATGAGCATTGCGAGGGCGGGATAATCAGCGGGGGGACAGAGGGTGAGGGAGAAGCAGACTTTCCCCTGAGCAGGGAGTCCCATGTGGAGCTCAATCCCAGGACCCCAGCATTATGACCTGAGCCCAAGGCAGATGCTTAAATAAATGAGCCACCCAGGTGCCCCAATAACTATTATGTTTTAATTATAGTAGGAGTTCCCAGCTGGAGACTACATGTGTTCTTGCCTGGTAAACTGATGTATAAGGTCCATCATTAGAAGCTGATATATCTTTGGGTTCCTTTGGCAGAGGAGAGTCCCGCTTTGGAGAAAGAAAGATGGGAAGAACATGAAGATGGCTGCTTGAGGCACTAATTTCTGCCTTGGACACTAGAATTTGTTTAAGCCTTGAGAGAGAAGAAATACAGACAGAAGTCTTAAGGCAATATCCTCACATTCTACTTCCTCTATCAGGAAGACACTTTCCATTAAGCCCCTGATCTCCCTACTCTTGAGTAAAATTATGCCTAATTGAGGTTTAAGCATTTGAGTCCTTGCTCTAGGAAGCATTCCCCTACATCCTTCCCATCTTCTGACCAGATTAGGTATTTTTGTTATTCACTCTATAACTTTCTACACTTTTTCATGGCATTTATCACATTAATAATTAATAATTGACTATTAGGGTCTTGCTCCAAGATAGCAGCAACCATGCTTATGTTGTTCCCTGGTATATCCTCAATACCCAACATGATGCTAAATTATGTTTGTTGAATGAATGATGAATGGCCCCATCTCTTGCCCAGGGAAGAAAGCCTATCAGGTGAATATTTAATTAATCTTTGAACATTTCAAAAGCAAGGAGCTCACTTGTAAATAGGCCATTTTGATATTGAATATTTTATCACATTAGAAAGGAAAGAAAGACATAAAACAACCACAAGGAAGTAAATTTTATAACATTTTCATTCTTTTATAACCCCAGCAGTTCCTCTCTTACATACAGACCTGAGAGAAATATTTTCACATTTACCATAAAATACATGTATAAGGATGTTCACGACAAACACTGTTCATAAAAGTGAAAGACTAGAAATAACCAGTTGTCCACTGATAGGAAAGGAATAAATAAATAAATTATGGCATAGTCATATGACGAAATATTAAGCAGCAGGAAAATAAATAGACTCAGCCACATGCAATAACATGAACGAACTTTAATAATGAGATATTGAGCAAAAAAAGTCCCAGATGACACCATGCTGAATAACATCCTTTATAGTAGTTAAAGTTAAGGACTAAAGTAAAACCATATAATTGAGGCATATCTATGTATATAATATAATTTTGGAAAACAACAAAAAAAAGATAAACACAAGATCAAGGGCATTTCTTACATTAGAGAGTGGGGCAAGAAGGCATGGGGAGTTCTTTAATTCTTAGGTTGGATAGTGTGTTCACAAGTGCTCATTTTAATGGTGCTATAATTAAATAAATGAATGCATGCATGCATGGATAGATGAATAATGAATAAATGAATGAACATGCAAATAAAAAAATGAGGGCCATATATATACTAAGTGTTGTAATCTACAGTGAACCAAGTTTTGTGATATGCACAATTTTGTGCACCTAAGATCCATTAATACTTAGAGTGAATTAGGAATGATGAGGTTTCTGCTTTTCTTAACTTTAATTGCCAAGATTTGGTTATTTTTCTGATGGACACCAAGATGAAGTACCGGTCTGGTATCCAATAATCATCTTTAAAATAAGCAAAAATTTCCTGAAACATGGCCTTACTCTGCATTCTTTTGGGTCATTCATTCATTCACTCACTCACTCATTTACTAAATCTTATTCTAAGAATATTTACTGAGCATCTACTATGCTCTGGCAACCATATTCAACATATTGCCATAGGCCAAATATAAAGAAAATTATAAACTTAATTCTTATGAAATGAACCAGGGGTCCTGAAAATAAGAATAATCGAACCATTATTGTCATGGTAAATGCTTCAAAAATAGAAGTGTGACATATTTATTCTGGGAGAATTTTGAATGCTTCAAAAGTAGAAGCTCAGAGAAAAACTAATTTTTGTTACCTGAGGAAGCTTCTCTAGTGAAAGGATGCATATAAAATATTTAGGTGAAAATGAATATATTACAGGTACATAAACCTGGAAATGAAAGAATAACTCATTAAATGAAATAAATTAAGTGTGGCATGGCTAGAGACAATGAGAATAACAAGAGACAAAATTGGTGAGGTAGGCATGGTCATATTGATGAAAACCTTGAAAATTATGCTAGGAAGTCCAAACCATATTTCAAAAGAAATGGAATTCCATTCAAGTTTTATAGCAGACATATGATAATGATGGATTTCTACTTCTTAAAGATCACACTTTCTGACCTGTGGGGAAGGAATTGGAGGCAGAGTAGGAATACAGGCTAGAGAGACCAGTCAGAAAGCTTTTTTCAGTGTTTCACAAGGAAGATAATGGACATTTTGACTTCAGTATTTGTGATGGAGATAGGAAAAAGTAGTCAACTTTGAGAGATACGTTAAAGGAGGAGTATATAAAACTTAGTTTCCATTAAGATTTTTCTCTATTTTTGTTGTTCTCTTATTGTCTTTGATGCACTTAAATATTTCTTACTTATCATGCTTAAGATTCATAGGGTTTTTTGATTCTCTGTGTATTAGCTAGGGTCATTAATACCAGTTGCTATAACAAAAGACCCCAAAGGCATTGGTTTAATATAATGTGAGTTTTATTTCTTGCTTCTTGCTCAAGTGAACTTCAATGCAGGTGTTCCTGGCTTACAGGCTTTCCTGGACTATTGTCCTCTGAGCAAGAACTGAGGAATCCAAGTTCCTTCAACTTTAACACAGGGTCATCAACTTATCCTACTGGCTGGGGAGGGAGAGGGGGAGGTGGGGTGGGGAGAGAGACTGAAAGAGAGAGAAAGAGAGAGAGAATGGAGGGAAGGAAGTTGAAAATGGGAAATGTTCATCTATTCTTTACTATAACAAGAAGTGACCATCTCCTCCAATTACATTCATTTGCTGAGAATTAGTTGAAAGACAGGGGAAAATAGCCTGTGTGGCAGTAACAACTGATTGGTCTCTCACACTGATGATGAAAGTGTGAACATTTCACTGCTCTTAACCCTTCAAATATTCTCTCTCTCTCTCTTTTTTATATTCTCTCTTTCTGGAATTTCCTTCACATGTATATGACCTCATTATCTTCCATATTTTTAAAACTGTCTTTCATATTTTAAAATTCTTTTTTCTTATACTGGATTTTAGGGAATTTTTTTCAGGTTCCTTCCAATTTACTAATTCTCTTTTCAGTTGTAATTAATCTTATATTTATAACCCTTGTTTCATTTTTTACTTCAAAGACTATATTTTCATTTTGCAAATTTCTATTTTTTTCAATTCTGATTGCTTTTTATTTTATTTTTTTTCATAGTATATTGTTTTTTTTTTTTAATTAATTTTATTTTTTTAAAACATATATTTTTATCCCCAGGGGTACAGTCTGTGAATCGCCAGGTTTACACATTTCACAGCACTCACCATAGCACATACCCTCCCCAATGTCCATAACCCCACCCCCCCTCTCCCAACCCCCCTCCCCCCATCAACCCTCAGTTTGTTTTGTAAGATTAAGAGTCACTTATGGTTTGTCTCCCTCCCAATCCCATCTTGTTTCATTTACTCTTTTCCTACCCCCTTAACCCCCCATGTTGCATTTCCTCTCCCTAATATCAGGGAGATCATGTGATAGTTGTCGCTAAGTGATTGCTTTTTATTTTTATGTGTTGTTTTAATTCTATGTTTTATATCTTTAAGAAATACTTATTTAAATTTTGTATCTGAAGATTTCAGTATCAAAAGTCCCTTGAAAGTCTACTTCTAATGCTTGTTAGTTCTTCTGACATTCGTTCTGGTAGCTTGTTTTTCTTAGTATTATTAATTTTGGATTATGGGTTCCTGTTCAAATGATCAGGTTTTATTTTGTAAATTCTACAAGCCTTATATTAGGGCAAATTTCTCAAAAGAATATCTATGTTTGTTTCTGCTTGGCACTGTAGATTCTACTAACTTAGTATCATTTAATTCAAAATGTGTGTAGTTTGTCAGATCATATAAATCATACAAATAACAATTCCAACTCCTCTTGAGGAGCAGCTTGATTTTTATAGATTCTTAGGAGAAATTTTTGTTTTTGTGTAAGTCTGGGCTAAAATGTATGTTTCTTTTCTTCTCTCTTTGCTTTCTCGCAGACTTTTTTTATGGTTTACCCTTTTACCAAGCACATAGCTCTTTGAGGGCTCTTGGTTTCCAATTCTAAATCCTTTCCTTGAGTGGGCCCAACGTCACTGACACACAAGTTGCTGGGTGACAAGAGATTCATACATGCAGTCAGGATAGGTCTGGTTTCTCCACCCACTTTTTTCCTTGTTTTCAGCTTCTTTTAAGACCTTCTTCCCCTAGAAACACCTCTTTTTATTAGTAAGATTAGCTATGATTTTCCAGATAGTTGCTATATTATAATTCAATACTCCTAGATGTTTCATAGCAGAAAAAAATTTCTGGTGTCTAGTCAACCATGTTTTCAGGCATGTCAATTCTTTGTAATTAATCAGCTATATAGAATATTTTCATACATATACTCCTGGAGCTTTATTTATGTTTCTGGCTGCTGACTCAGTGTTTTTTTTTTTTCTTTCTGCTTTTCTAAATCACTGAGCAGTGTTTCCCTTTTCATGTTCCTCACAGTATCTCAAACTTACTACGTTTAAAATAGTATGCCTCACGTTCCTCTCTTCCCACCTTAATTCTCCCTCATCTATTTTCTTCCCCATTCTCATAGGTAGGTCCAGTAATGCAAGCTCAGTTCTTCCATGGTCTTTGAGGTTATCTGGACCAAGACACTAGGCACTGCCAGAAATCTAAGCCTCACCATCCAGTGGAAATTAGAATTAAGGCATTTTTCCCAGTCTTACTATCAATAGGTCATTGCTAATGAAGGGACATTAACAGACATTCCTGTGAGTTAGCTCAAAACATTGGGTACATTTTCTCCTAGCATTCTTTGGTAATAAAGGGGAAGAGATAGGTAGAAAGACCTCCCGTACTTCAAACATGAGCATTGGTACTGATGGAGGAAGGGATAGCAATGTGGGAAGTGCTTGCAATGTCACATTCCAACAGCAATGTCAAGGTCAAGTTGCAAGGCAGAAAAGCAGCAGATTCAGGGTAGCAGGAAGGGATGAGTTTGGCGCTAGTAGCTTTATCAAAACTTGAGTGGATGCCAAGAAAATCACATGAGATACTTGGGATCCTGCCTGAAGAAGAGAGGGAATTAGAATGCTTGTATCTTTAGAAATTATGTTGAATGGGAATTTGGAGTCACAGGCCATATTTATGACCATTGCCGATGTTGTCTTTCTGTCTGGAATAGTAAGAGTTATCTAAATTTTACTAAAGTACACTTCAAGAAGAAAAGTGTAATATAAATAAATAGAATAATACAAATAAGTACTATAAGAATATAAAGGGCTGGAAATGTAGTCTATGGATCTCTAAGAACAGAGAAAATTGATATATTTTATCCATTTCAAGATGTAATATGAAGAATTAAATTACCTGCATATGAAGGAACTTGATTTGGGATTCCTCACACTGAGGCAATTTAAAGTGATATTCAAAGTAAGATTTTCCTAAAATACAGTCTTCGGATAGGAATGAATATTCTGTAGTGGCAAAAAAAAAAAAAATATATCAGTGACTAACTCAACAAAGTTTATTTCTCACTTAGGCAAAGTCTACTGTAAGTCTGGCAACATCATAAGGGTAGCCTTTCACCCTCAACTATTTTTTTCAATTCTGCCAAGGTCATTTCATACTATTTTCATTCTAGATGCAAAAAGAGAAGTCTATTTGCCTTCACAGATTAAGGATTAATTGTATCCTGGGGCTTTAGCTGAAGGTCAACTGTCCTCTCACTAAAGCAGCCACCCAGGCTAAAGAAGATTCCATCATCTTAATCCTGTATCATCTGGAATACATGATACATTCAGTCAACATAGTAGAGGAAGAGACAGCTGGAAAGATATTGGCCAGTTATTTTATACTTCTCTTGTCCTATCTGACCACAACCACTGGCCAGTTGTAGTCTCATGAATTCCTCCAGTTGCTTAATGGCTGAGTTTTAGAATGAAGAAGAACCAGGTATTGGTGCACACTAGCAATGTTTACCAAAACAAATTATGGAGATTGCCAAGAAATAATGAGGTCTGGTTTTGACTTGGGAAGGGAAAAATGTCAGATATCAAATGCTTTTTGAAAGAACCATAGAAGACAATTCTATAAAGACAAGGTGATTTTCCTACCAACAGAAAGAAGGCAGTCTTAGGATTTCAGTTGTATACTAGAATAGGTAACATTGCTGAAAACTATTAAAAATAGTTTGTAAAACCAAATTTTTAGTTATGGGTATATAAAATGTCAATTTAAAAAATATATTCCTTGGGAAGTTACTAATCAAGAAACATAAATTTTCAGTAAGCAAGTAGAATAAGTTCTAGAGATCTGCTATACAGCATTGTACCTATAACCAACAATACTGTATTACATGCTTAAAGTTTGTGGATCTCATGTTAAAAGAGTAGATTGCATATTAAAAGTTCTTGCAACAATAAAAAAAAAGAAAGAAGAAGAAATAAAGAAAAAATAAGATATATGCAAAAATATTATCAATGGTTACTTATTAAATGGTAGAATTAATTATTTTCTTCCTTTGTTCCTCTGTATTTTCTAAAGTTTTGACAATGTGTATGTATTAATAGATATATAATATACTCCCATATGTAATACTATAATATATATACATCTTATAATATGTATTATTTTTGCAAAGTAAAAATATTTACTTTCAAAAAAATACATATATATATATATATATGTATATATATATATATATATATATATATTCTTGGCCTAAATATTGGAAGTGTGCAACAAGCTTTTAAAATATAGTTCAAAGTTGGCTTTATTTTAGAACTTAAAAAATTACATTAATACCTATGCATTAGAAAGCATAAAATATAAAGTGAAAATACCTTTATATTTGATAATGTTATATCATAGTTCCGTTTTTAAAATATGGAAAGTTTAGATTTTTGTGTGTGTGTGATTTATACAAGATCATACAATGATCACATGACAAAATCTGATAAAAATCTTAGTTGATTCTGACACAAGAATCCTTATTCTTCTGTTATACCACATATGTGCATAAAGTATATGGAGATATATAATTTCTTTTGGTAATTATAAAAAGCTGTGCTGCTCAAATGAAATCATGGAAATAAATTGCTTCAATAATATTTAACACTGTATTAAAGGGAAATGTTACCACATATTCATATATCCCATTTTGATAAGGGGGCTAATGGGATGTATAGGGGTCAGACACAAGCCATTCCCTGTTTGTTTGTTGAGTTAGCAAGTTTTAGAAGAGGATGCTTCAGTGAGAGACAATGAAGTGAGAGAGAGAAAGGGAAGGAAAACTCATATTTGCAAAACTCATATTTCTAAAAGGGTTTCTTTTTTCTTTTTCTTTTCTTTTCTTTTCTTTTCTTTTTTTTTTTTTAGGAATTGTGAGCGTATTAGCTTGGTTGGAGCAAACAGTCCAGTTATGAGAGCCAATAGAGGGAAAATGTGTGGTGAGATAGGAATCTGGGGATCTTTGGTGAAACAGTGAGGAGAGTCCCTATGACCCACAAAGAAAGGGAATGAAATGTTGCAGGAAAATTATTCCAACAAAGATGTGAAAATGGATCAGAACAGAGGCAGAGTAGGCTGAGTATATGAATTAGGATATTTTTGGTCATATATAATAAAAATGCCAAAATTAATTCATTTAAATGAAACAAATAGTTGGATCACAGGTCTGACTTCTTTCAAGTCTTACTCTGGCTACTCAGTGAATGACCAAGACTTGGTTTCTCTCTTTTTGATTTCTTTTTTCCACTTACTCAGTCTTAAGTTCATGATCAACAATGCTATTTCATTATGGTTCCAAGATGGCTGCCCATACCTTCAGGGGCTGCACAGTGTGCACATGCAGAAAAGCAAAATGTATTTCTTCTCTCAACAGTGGAACTGAAGGCTAGAGCTTCATTTTGATTTGATCTTAAGTTCTGTACTCATCTCTGAAACAGTTTTGCTGTGGCCAGATGGCTGAGGTTTCACAAGGCACACTTCTAGAGACAGGAAGGAAGTCAGCTTCCCTAAAGCATTGGACTGTGAAGTGGAAAAATTAATATCTGAGCCAAAATTAGGCTACTGTATCAAGAACAGGGAATAAATGCTCAGCAACCCAAAGTGGCAAACATTAACAATATAGGAACACTGTGATGAGGACTTAGACTATGATAAAGAAAGTGGAAGATGGAGTTCCATAATGCACTGGTCTAGACAATGACTAGAAATAGGTCACGACAAAAAACACTGGAGGTAGTGAAGGTCATGATTGATAAAGAACATTTGGAAGCAGAAAGGGTAAGGGAGATAACCACGTGCATTTGGAGACTGTCAGATATGCCACCTTGAAGAATCTGGAACAAGAGTGAAAGCAGGTAGCAATAATGCTTCTATTGGCCTATACTTTCTAAAGGTAAATGTCAATTTTCTAAGGAGGTGAAGTATTCAAGTGACAGATTTTGTAAACTGTTTTTAATAAAAATCATTATAAAAATGAATTATTCACTTCTCTCACTTCCTAAGAGGAATGTATTTGGATATAATTTATACTTTTCTCCATGATTCAAGGCTACTGATTCTATGAGGACGTTCTATCTCTAAGAGATAGGATATTCTCCATCTGGTGTTTGTTTTCCTTTGATTCCTTCTACCTCTCTACCAAGCATCAGCTTTCTCTTTTTGCACCTGTCTTGTGCAGTGTCCTCCTCTCCTATTTTTTTGCTTCTACTCTGGTGCACAGGAAAAAATCAATAGCCATGCTTTTTGAAATTTTCTGTTAAACACTGTCAATAGTGAAAAAGATTCACAAGAACTGGGTTTAGGATTGGGGCAATGAGCCAGTTACTGTGAACGCTCTGAAATACCTTAGGGTCCTTCAGATTCAAGCCTCTGTTTGAAGCTTGAGATCCCATAAGACTTGGGGCTAGAGAAGAGAGATATTGAATTGGGTTAATACTGATATATTTATGACTGGAGACATTGCTTCTTTTGATACTTGTATTGGATATGTGGAGGACAATCATGCCAAGGATAGCATATAGGATGTAGGGGAAAAAACAAACCAAAACAACATCTGGAAGAAAGAGGCACATCACATTTCAAATATGGCTTTGCTGCTTGCAAGCTATGTGAAGTTAGACAAGTCACTCATCTTCCTTTAGCTTGTTTCCTCATCTGTAATATGGGGAAAATAAATAGGCCTGCCTTCTAGGGGCATCAAGTAGATATAGCATACACAAAGACATTTTTAAAACTCACACCCCATAAAAATGTGAGGCACGATGTGCCCTCAGCGACCTAGACAGTGGGGTGGTTCATGCCCCAGGCAACAGTGTAACACAGATGCATTGACACTGTGAACTTGAGTTCACATGTAAAATGTAAACCTTTCATATTATTTCACTTCTTTATTGTCTCAAACATGGCATGAAGTGGTACCTTGGCTCTTCCAAATGAAGCAAAGACCTAAATCCATAGCAGTAGGTGCATGCTCTTTTTGGTTTCCTTCTTTCCTACTTACAGATTCCTCACCATGTTTCAGAGATGCATAGAATCAGAGTCAACCTGTTATTACGATTTAAGAGTAGAAAGAAGTGGCTAATCAATTTGTTTGTAATTTTCATGTCTTCAAATGCATACTTAGTTGGGAATTGGATGCAATGTTGTTTGGTGTTATATTTTCACATACTTGTGAATACTCTGGCTTAAGAAGACTAGTTATGATTCTTTTGCTATGGGAACACTTACTCTTAAAATTTTATAATACAACAGAGAATGATATCCTCACAACTATATTAGCCACTAGTTACTAGGTGGGACCAGAGTAGAGGAATTAAAGTAGTTAGCTCTTGAATCAAACTGACCAAGCATTTGTTCTGACATTTCTCTCCTATCAGAATGACCTTGAGCAAGTTACTTAAACTTTCCATCATATAGTTGCCTCATCTGAAAAATGAAGATAAAAATATCCTTAAAGGATTATAATTATATTTCAATAAGATTATATATATATGTGTGTGTGTACACGCACACACACACACACACATATATATATATATATATATAAAAGTTCCTTAGGCAAGGTACTGGCACATAGAAAACACTCAACAAAGATCAGCTATTAATAAACATTATTATTGTTATTGTTATTACACTTAAATGTGAGCCAATTTGTTTTCATATAACCTACCTTGAATAAATAGTTTTATTCAAATATTCAAAATTATACCCTTGTCAAATAAAGACATCATCAGAGAGAACATTAAAAAAAAAAAAAAAAAAAGAAGAAGAAGAAGAAGACTCATTTCAGTGGCCAGATCTGAAGTAGCGAGGAATTAGGTAATACCATGTAGAATGGTGGTCAGGAGATGACTGGACAAGTGAATTTCTCAGTGCAGGACCAGTTAATTTCACCTCTGCTGCCTCCAGAGGGAGGAAAGTTGGGGGCCTAAAAGATGGTTTACAAGGCCGTCCACTCTGTAGTATCTGCCAGACGAGTATTTCCATGATCCTGCTTTCATCTTGTCAGTCTTTCACTTAAGAGCTTGAGTTTAATTGTCTCTATCTGCTTATTAAAGGGGTCCACATCTTGACCCCTCTCTAAACTGATCTCCCACTATCTGCTACATGTTCCCTTCCGCGCCAGGAAGCTACACCTCAAGAATGCATCTCCCTTCCGGTAACTCTCAAATCTGTCTCCCGCTGCAGTTGTTTATTATGACCGACTACCTGCACTTCTCTGCTGATACACAGACAAGCTCTTGTTCAGGATCCATCTCCAGTTATTCCTCCCCATGTGCAGTCATTCATCACATATTATTGAGAATCAGTTATGTACCAGACACCGTTCCAGGTTAATGGAAACACAGCCATTAACAAGTGCCCCTCATACAGCTTACTTTCTTGTGTATAAAATAGACATAAACAATAAACACTGATCAAGAAGCCAACAGCAGTTGGCATGGGAGTGGAGGAATTGGAACTCCTGCACACTTTTGATGGGAATACGAAATGGTGCGGCTGCTATAGCAAGCATTATGGAGGTTCCTCAAACAATTAAAAATAGTAATTGAAAGCATAGTCTTGGAAAAGTACTGCACTCCTTTGTTCACTATAGTACTATTCACAATAGCCAAGATGTGGAAATAACCTAAATGTCCATCAATAGGTGAATGGATAAAGAAAATGTGATCTATACATACAATGGAATATACTTTTCAGCTTTAAAAAAAAAAGAAATTCTGCAATATGTAACAACATGGATGAACCTGAAGATGGGTTCAAGTAACTCATAGGAAGACAGATATTGCATCCCCTTACATGACGTATCTAAAATAATCAAACTTATAGACTAAAAGAGTGGAATAGTGGTTTCCAGAGATTGGGGGAGGCAGAAATGGGGAGTTACTCATCAATGAGCATAAAATTTTAGTCAAGCAAGATGAAGATACTCTGGTGATCTACTCTACAATATTGTAGTATATACTAATATTGTACAATTCACAATACTGTACACTTAAAAATTGTTAAGAGAGTAGGTCTCATGTTAAGTATATTTTTCACAACAAAATAAAATTTGAAAATACTAAACACAGATCTAAATATAACTAAAAATTGTGATAACTGTTATGAAATGTTAGGTTTTCTATAAAACATTATCTTGGGGTCAGGTGGGCATCAAAAATTGTATGAAAGTCATGCTAATTTGAACTTATGAGATCTCCAAGTGAAGATACACTGACATTCTAGAGAAAATGAAAAGAAAAAAAAAACACCTATTAGAAATATGGCACCTGAGGCACTATGGGAGTGTAAAAATCACAAGTAATTCATTAAGATAGGTATTAAAACAAGGGCAGGTTATGGGTCACTTTATGGAGAGATTCAGTGCCAAGTACATATTAACTCATTTCTCCCAACTATATTTCCATAAAATTCCACACCTTTTACCTGGTTTTCTATGCTTGCCCTATCCACCAGCACTGTCACACAGTTCTTGAACTTCAAAGTGCATCATAATAATCTGGAGAACTTATTAATAATACTGACTCAGGGCCCTCTCTAATGATACTCTGGGGCTGGTGGCAGATAGTTATACCTTAAAAAGCTTCCCGGGAGATTTTGATTAATTAATTTGTCAAATCATTCACTCATTCATTCAACAAATATTTTTTGAGTCTTTAATGTGTGCCAGGCACTGGAATACTGTAATAAACAAAGCAGACAAAACTCTTCGCTTTAAATTAAATGTTCATCAATAGATGCCTAGGTAAAAAGTTACAATATATATAAGAAATGGAGTATTATCCAGCCATAAAAAGGATTGAGATCTTGCCACTTGTGAAAACATGGATGAAACTAGAGGGTATTATACTAAGTGAAATAAGTCAGACAGAGAAAGACACATACAATATATTACTTATATATGGAATCTAAGAAGCAAAGCAAATGAATAAACAAGAAAAAAAAAACGGAGTCATAAAGACAGAGAGAAAGTGGTGGTTGTTAGAGTGGGGGTGGGGTGGGACAGATGGGCAAAATAAGTAAAGGGGATTAAAAGGTACAAACTTCCAGTTATCAAATAAGTAAGTCATGGGGATGAAAAGTACAGCATAGGGAATATAAATAATATCGTAATAAGTTTGTATGGTGACAGATGGTGACTACATTTGTTGTGGTGAACATTGTGTCATGTATATAATTGTCAAATCACCATGTCATATATCTGAAACCTGCAATTCAATTAAAAAAAAAATAAAAAGAGGAAGGATGCAGTCCAAGACAGTGTCGTAGAAATACCCTGAACTCACCTCCTCCAGGGAACACACCAAATTATACCTATTTATAGAAGAATTCCTCCTGAAGAAGAAATGAAGGCCCTGGGAACAGCTTCTGCATGACAATAGATAGACTTCTAAAGAGAACATCTGGAGAGATGAAGACATAAGAAGACATGGTAGGGAAGGGAGCTCTGCTGGAGGCTGTGAAGGACAGTGGCTGGGGCAGAGGCAGGGTGTGGAGGGGGTGGCGTATAGTAGAGAGGGTCAGGAAAAGATCCCTCTGTCCTTGGGCACCCAAAAAGTCTGTGGTTTAAAAGAGCAGCTAGCATATTAAAGAGATACAGGACAGCGCCACCAAACGGAGCTATGAGAAAGCTCACTCACAGGAGAAGGACAGGTATGCATTCCCCCACCCCTTAAAAAAGCAGCCTGAAGGGGTGTCCTGTGGCCATCGTGGGCTTGCAGCCTCAGCGAGCTCCCACCAGCCCCCCACCTCTGGGGCACAGGGCAAAAAGAAAAGATAGTAAAATCTTTCTGCTTTCACAGTGTTGACCCTTGGGGTAGGGGTTGGGGAGGAAGTGACAAATAAAAAATATATAAACACAAAAATAATATGAAGCTTAGTTGTAATTGCCTTCCAAGCAAATTTGCCCCCAATAATAGTATTTTACTCTCAGTGGGTCTGTCCTAAGCCAGAATTTTATATTCTCGTGTAACAAATATAAAATTCACTGTCACAATAGTCTATAAATGCAAAGTACAAAGACATTTTTATTTCTTTATAACTGAAAAAACTTAGTTCTCAAGACCCTATTTCTCCTGTTGACTGAAAGCTGAAACTTGTCAATTCAAGGTCAATCTGCGAGCTTCCATTTTAGACAAAGTCCTTAATTCAGGATACTCCTGTCCTTCTCTTTCCCTAAATTCTGTAGCAGGATTTACCTATCATCCCAGAAGAAAAGGAGGGCAGTTTGGTGTTGGTCGCTTCTGGGTTGGTCCTGCTGCTAGTGAATTTTGTCTTTGTTCCCTTTGCTCACACAATGCTGGGTGAGGAGCTCACTGGCTGGCTAGGCTACAGCTCTGGCTGACACTTGGTTACCTAAGACACAATAAAAATCCCGAGGAATTTCACTGGGCACCAGGCTTGAGTAGTTCTTCCCAAACCTGTCAGAGCAACAGCATGGGAGATCTACTGAATCTCAGTTTTAACCATTATCTCTGCCACCCTGGACATGTGGGAACTTTTGTTAAATCCCTCCCCTGGGGAAAGTATTCTTATTAAAAAAATAAGGAGATGATAATTTTTGAAGAATATTTAAAAATATATATCTTAATAAATTGTCTGAGTCAGAGATATTGATCCTTGGTATGTTCTCTGGGATGGTTCATAAAGTAGGCCAGGTTCTTCTTCATGAGAACTCCCACAAGCTTGGCACCGTTAGTGAGACAGTGTTATTACAATATCGTCTTGGGCGGTGGTATCTCCCAATGCTGTTGGAGAGAGTCTCTAGATTTTAAGTTTATTTTATGTTGCAGGTATGAATACTATTCAGACCTTACTCAAAAGAGGGAAAAATAAATTAGTGTTATATTATTGTGACCTATTGATAAGTATAGATTATATGCCAATATAACTGAACAAAATTATTATTTTTTCCTCAGATAAATTTAGCTAATGAATAGGGTATAATAAGAAAGGTGAATGGATTTAGATATATGTTGAATCAAATTACTTATAGCCAGACCGACTATTTTTTTTCCATCAAATTGATTCTTTTTTCTTATCTGAGAGTTTTTAGAAAGGTTTATGCTCATAAGCAGTTGCTTATGATGAAAATTTGACTGTGAGAAGTTATAATTCAAGATTGTATTTTTGAAGGACCTTCAAAACACAAAGTAATACTAGTGATTGGCCACCTGGTTTGGCAATTTTCAAAATATTGTCTGGAGACTCCTTTGGATTTCTGACCCTTTTGAGAACACAGTGAAGTTAAAACTATTTTCACAATAATACTAACATTACTTACTTTTTTCTCTCTTATTTTCTGTTAACAGTTGCAGAGTTTTCTAGAAGCTACATGAAATGCAATGATGTCATTGTTTTGATGGCTAAAGGAATGCACACATATTCTAGTGTTTAAAAGTTTCTGTTTTAATTTCTAGTATAGTAAATATTGATAGATATAATGCACATAAACAAAATGTTTTGGAATTCTCATTAATTTTTAAAAGTTTAAAGGGGTACTGAGATTAAAATGTTTGAGAAATGATGACCTAATTCACTGAGTTGACACATATGTTCTCCCCTTAAATTAATAGTGGTCATATATTTTCTGTGGAGCTGGTAAGCTCAGGGCTTGTTGTTGTTGTTAGCTGTCTTTTCTTTCTTTCCTTTTCCCTACCTCTTCTGGACTCCATGGCTTTTCCCCAGCTTTTCTCCTGTTGCTTTGAGTTTCCAAATGCAAAAGAAAAGAAGGATCTGAGGAAGAAGGATTTTTCTGAAGAAGAAAGCTCACTCACAGGAGAAGGACAGGTAGAAGGACAGATTTAGAAAAATTAGTTAAAAAGAACTTTTAAAGATGCTCAATTTCTAAAACAGATGTTTTGGTTAAGATCTGTAGTGGTCCAGATCAAGTAAGAAAGTGAGATGTGAGACAAGACCACCAACTAGAACTTTTGGTAGTGTTCAGGGAACAATTAGCAAACTCTTCCACCCTTCACTCACTTGAAAGGTACAGAAGACTCAGGAGAATAAGGGAGATGGAAGCAAGATGACTTTGGGAAGGATTGTGTTATAGCCCCATGCAACCCCTGAGGGAGAGAGGTGGGGTTATGTTTACCCTTCACCTCAAATCAAGAGAAAGAACCTTAAATGGAGTACTGTGAGCCTAATGTGAGACTTTTGCAATCTGAAGAGGATTTAATTAATGATTTGACTTTCATCTGAGAAATCTGGAAGACCTGAGATGAATTAACCACTGCTATCTTGGTGAATGGACCGAAGTAGAGATGTTAGAGAAGGTGGTAAGACTTCGCACCCCAGGGAAAAGAACGTGTGAGTGATTCTAATGGACGAAATATGGACATGTGTCTATTATATATACACACACATATATATGATATACTATAGTGTGAGGGAAACAAATCATTTTTTTTAAAGATTTTATTTATTTATTTGACAGAGCCAGAGACAGTGAGAGAGAGAACACAAGTCAGGGCAGTGGAAGAGGGAGAAGCAGGCTTCCCGCAGAGCAGGGAGCCCAATGTGGGGCTCAATCCCAGATCCCTGGGATCATGACGTGAGCCGAAGGCAGATACTTAACAACTGAGCCACTCAGGTGCCCCAAGAAAACAAATCGTGATGACAGAGAGTGGTTTGATGGATAGAATCTTACTTCAAACCAGGTGGTAAGACAAGGCCAATCTGAGAAGGTGACATTTCATTTAAACTATGAATAATAAGGAGTCAGCCATGCAAACATTTATGCTAAGAGCTTCTAAGCAAAGTGAACAGCCAAGATGTGAATGGGTTCTGCATGCTTAAAGACCAGAAAGTATACCAGTAAGGTTGGAAACTAGGTTGACTGGTGCAAGATGAGATTAGAAATGGAGACAAGGACTAAATCGTGGTCCCTGGTCTTATATAGAAGCCAAGGTAAGATCCATACAGTTCTATTGAAGTACTCTTCATGCTCTTTTTTTTTTTTTTTAAGATTTTATTTATTTATTTGACAGACAGAGATCACAAGTAGGCAGAGAGGCAGGCAGAGAGAGAGGAGTAAGCAGGCCCCCTGCGGGGTTCGATCCCAGGATCCTGGGATTATGACCTGAGCTGAAGGCAGAGGCTTTAACCCACTGAGCCACCCAGGCGCCCCTTCTTCATGCTCTTTTTAAGCTCATAGTCATTTTGCAAACCCTCAATGAATTTGAGCTTCTATATACTTTTTGTTTTGGAGTTTTCAAGGGAAGTCGTGGAATCTATAATTTGATGGGTTTGGGCAAGGCTGACTGTGCCCACCTCTTAAGTTTTATTAATATCAAGTTAATTTGATAAAGTCCCTTAATAATGGTCCAAAACATTAATTTTAGCAAAAGCTGTATTTACTAAGTGAATGCCCTGGGTAGTAATAGAGATTTTTAGTCAAGGTTTTATAATTCCTACTTTGTTTTTATTTTTCTGATTAACATATTAATTCTTGATTTTAGAAATCCTTATACTAGAAAGCATCCAGTAGATTCTGCCATGATTTAGAAAAATTAATGCAAATCAGTCAGTTTCCTTTGGCAATATCATGATTATAACTTGACTCTTTATATTGGAGGTATTTTATATAATCTTTTTGAAGGATTTGAGGCATTCTTCAATAGGTATTATTTTAACCAATCGGCAAATATTTATTATGTATTCTCTCAGTTGATTTTTTTTCCTTCAGGTGCTGTGAGGATTTGGACATGAAAAGTAAATGACTCTTCTCCAGTTCTTTAAAGGACCTCTCATTCTACTGGTAGATATATATATTTTACATATATGCATATATGTAAAATATATATGATATATATGATATATTATTATATTATGTATAATATAATGATATGTATTTAACATAGTTATATATTTTACATATATCATATATGTGTGTGTGTGTGTGTATGCTAAAATAATTAAGTATAAGGTTATGAAGATCAAGGTTGCCATAGTTAGTAACACCTGTAGAGGAGAGAGAGGTTTCAACTGACTGAGAAGACAGTGGAACATCTTTCTTCAGGAGGAAAATTTGGAACAGGACCTTGAAGGATGCTAGGTGTTGAATAGATTGTGAAAGGGAGGAGGCATGCAGGCATGAGTTGATGTAAAGGGTGAAGATGAAATCACATGGAGCTTATTTTGGAACTCTGAGAAAGCCAATTTGGAAAGATGAATATATTGGTAAGAAGAATTGTGAATAATAAAATTGGAGAGGAGGTTTCAAGCCAAAGTAAGTTATTTTTCCTGCTGTAACTATGAATATGACAGGATACCTAGAAGTTACTCTGAAGAAATATTTTGAATCTGCTTGGAAATTCCTCCTTTTTAGTAATATATCAGTCACCATGAATAGCCTTTAAAAAGATCAATCAGGATTTTCCATTTACCCGTGACCTTTCTGAGAAGCATGTTCACAAAATAACATTTTACAGATTATGGGCCATCCTGTAGGACTGGCAACATTTCATGGGATGCTTATTTTGGCCCAACCATCGTAAAGTAATGATTCAGCTTTTGAATTAATCAGAATTGTTTATTAGTGCCACAGATATTAATATCTGCTCCCATGGCAGCCCACCCATCATTAAATCATGCATGAGGAGAAGGATGAAGAAATTTTTCTTCTTTAAAGTCCACTTGTATCTCTTTAAACTCACATTTGCCAATTGACAAAAAAACCTCTGTAACATGGTCACAGACTACAGGAAAATAATACTCTTTTTTTCTTTTTAAAGATTTTTATTTATTTATTTGAGAGAGAGAGATCACAAGTAGGCAGAGAGGCAGGCAGAGAGAGAGGGGGGGAAGCAGGCTCCCTGCTGAGCAGAGAGCCCGATGCGGGGCTCGATCCCAGGACCCCGAGATCATGACCTGAGCCAAAGGCAGAGGCTTAACCCACTGAGCCACCCAGGCACCCCGGGAAAATAATACTCTTAAATCTACCTGAGAGATAGATTTGAGGTATGCCTGCCCTGATTCTTGGTATTGCAAGTTCGGGCACTGTTGTTTCTCCTAATATTCCTGCTAAAAATTAATTCCACTTGTCTTATCTTATGTAGAAGATGAATTTTGCCTCTAGTTTGCTCTCCCTCAACTCTTTCTCTATTCTTTCGGCAGAATGGTCTTTCTCAAATCTGATGCAAATGCAGATGTATATGCTACCTCCTGTTTAAAATCTTTCCACAATTCTTGATTCTTTTCAGAATGAAGGTTAGATTGATCATGGCAAACAAGATCACTGCATCAGGCTTCAGATCTTAGTTTTATATCCTCAAGGAAGATTTCCCTGACCTTTTTGGCCAACTCAATTTCACAGCATGAAGCATTTTTCATCAGTTTTAGCACTGATCACAATTATAAATTTACTACTAGTGCCAGTATTGACAAATAATGACAGATAAAATTAACAGATAAAATGTGTCTCCAGCACTGCAAATTCTATGACAGCAGTGCCTAGAAAACATATTCTCTTCCTGGGCACTGACACAGAACCCCCAAAATAACAATTGAATACATAGATAATATAGTTGTTGATACTGTTCATGATGTTGTATGGATGAATGAATGGACCTATGACCTGTGTAGAAAATACAGTCATCACTTATTATATTCATTAGCTCATAGTGTGTTTGGGAAGAAAAAGTACCTTTGAAATCCTGTATTCCAAATATCTCATTATTTATTGGAGAAAGAGAGAGCAAGCATGAATAGGGACAGGGACAGAGAGAGAGTGAGAGGGAGAGGCAGACTCCCTGCTGAGTGCAAAACCCTATATGGGGCTCAGTCCCAGGACCCTTGATCATGACCTGAGCAGAAGTCAGACACTTACCTTACTGAGTCATCCAGGCACCCCATAAATCTCTCATTATTCAGATAGAAATTGAAGCCTGGAAACCAAATGACTTGTCCAAGAGCACACAGTTGACTACAGTGACAGAACTGGACTTAGACTCTAGGTCTCCAATAGTACTCTGACCTCTTTTTGTTATGTTACAGCTACTCTCAGCCAACCTCCTCATTCCAGAAGTACAAGGTGAGGTTCAGAATCACAGTGAAGTACTGCAGGAGTTGGGTGACTTCAGTATTGGGTAAGTTTCTCCAACCTCCTGTACACTCAGAGGCCATCAAACCAATAGTTGAGTGTCAAGGGTCGGTGAATTTGTATTTGGTTCAATTCCTTCATGGTTCTATAAATGTTTAGCCCATGTTTTTTTAGACACACATGGACACATCATGGTTATGGAAGAATTTGGAAATTGAGTCTGAATGGAAGATGGGAATATCCATACTTCCAACCAAACAGCTCAACAATCAGTTCCAATGATGGTAATTCCAGTCCAGCCTGTTCACAGAACAACAGCTGCATGTGAGAAATTGGGGCTATTAATGGACATTTTCAGTTTATCTGCCTCTAAAGCCATTAAGGATGTTCTTAATTCTAAAATGTTTCGATTCTATAAATATTTCAAGGAATTATTCTCTTCCTCTTCATTTCTTTTTAAAAAATTTTTAACTTTCCCTTTTTTGTCAATTTCCATAAATTTGTTGCCTGTTAATTATAGCAGTGGGGCTCAGTATGAACCAACACCAGCTGATGAGCTCCCCATTCATCATAATGTCCCATTACAGAGGGGGTCAGATTACCTAAAGTCTTCACTCCCTTGGGTAGCTTGGGGTTACCCCTAGGTAGTCAGGTAGAGTAGCAGGTTGGCCATTTAATCTCCTCCCATTCTCAATTTCACTCCCTTTCTTGTGAACACAAAAGAACTTTAAGTGCTCTGTCTGCGGCATTGAAATGCCAACCTTAGTTGGTACTTTGAAAACTCAAAGCCTTTTACAAGATGAATAGCAAACTGTGGATGACAGCTCCTGTGGAGCCATTATTGAATTGCAGCCCTGATGACTGCATTACTTTGGATTTAGATAAAAGACTCCATACAAGACAAATGGTAGGAGGACATCAAACAAGACTGTGTCCATACAGTGACAGAAGCAATCCAATTGAAGAAGCTGTTGATTTCCCCAAGGCTACATACTATTTCTTCCTGAGTAATTTATATTAAGGAACTAAAGATTGTATATTCATCTTCTATTTATACTTTTCTCTAAAAATCCGAGTGTCCAGTTGTCAAATCAAAGTCTTACTTCTGCTCTTGCCTGGAAGAGAAATATCGAGATGGGAACATGTTAATTATTTTGTATTGTGTTTTATTTAACCACAATAGTAGTGTGTGTAAAGGGTATAGACAGAGAGTTACAATCTATAATGATCAGATAAAAAGATTAGTCAGCAAATCAATAGTTCCCTGTACCAACAGGAAGCTCGGTATATTCAAGGCAACAATGAGTACAAAGGGTACAGATAAACGTCGGGCACCTTTATTTAGATGAAAACTAATTCTAGAGAACTTCCACTACCTCATTAATTATGTATCAAGCTTCAGGAGGCTGAACTGGGTGAAGTATCATTAGTGGCTTTTGGAATGTGTTGGAAATGCTTCTGGCTGTAGACAAACTGTGTAAAATGAGAGCTTTTCTTTCTGTTGGGCTGGCAGATGTTCACACAAACCCAGTTCCTCAAAATGGAAAGGATTTCATGTATAGAACTTGCATGGATTTTTCTGTAGCCGAAATCTTGGGAACAAGAATGCAGCATGCTTTAGCTTCAGAAGTACCATCAAAATTGTTTAAAGCGCAGATTTAAACATTCATCTATTTAATAGGGAAATAGCACCCTTCGTATAAGTTTTACATGCAGACAGCTCTTTATGTTGACATTTTTTTTTTAAACGTAATTTTATGCTTTTGTGGTGTCACCACTCTCATGAACTTCCAGACTAAGATTTCCTTTGCTTTTCCTGCTTTATTTAGCATGGTCTAGCTCCCACCTTTTCCTATGCAAAAGCTAATGCCCTGAAAAGCGGATTTGGATTTGCTGAACTGTGAACTTTGAATAGAATCTTCAGAGTGTACTGGGGAGAATTGCAGAAATTAAGATCTCTTCTGGAATTACATGCAACTTTTTTCATTTCATAACCATGGCTTTTGAAGGGGGACTCCCTTTTAGCATCTTGACTGAGCATTTTCCAAAATCAGACTTGTTCTTTTCTGGACAATTATTCAATTATCTAGGAATTCATCTAAATGAAAGCAAAATGTCATTTGTTTGGAACAGAGTCACATAAAAGAACAAGTTTCAGGAAGCTCAAAGCTCTTAAAAATAGCTTCAAGAGTGTCTAATAGGTGATTCCTGCTTGACACCAATAATTAATATCAAAGAAAGGGAGAAATAAAGGGAAAGAAAAAAAAAACTAAAGAAAACTGACATAATTGAGCTCAGTAAAACGGTTTGTTTCCCTTGAAGCCATCCTCAGATATTAGTTTGCATGATTGGTTTTAGAGGTTTTTTTTCTCATTTGCATATTTTTGTGTGTGCTCCTCCAACTCTCCTTTAGTGAATTTAATATAAAATACAGCCTATATTGTGTGGCTTAAATACAAAACTCCAGAAGTGTGTGTGTGTGTGATTGTGTGTGTGTGTGTGTGTGTGTGTGTGTGTGTGTGTGTGTGTGTGCTCGCGCGCGCCTATGGGTGTGTGTGTAGTGTCAGTCTCTGGGAACTTCTTGTAAACAAACCTAGCTTTTGCTGCCTATCAAAGAGGAAATCGTGCCACCTTTCCTGTTGTCTTTGGCTGTGAACTTGGCAAAGCTTCTGCTCCCTGAGCTCGCCTTGGCTGTGGCTATTTGTGCAGCAATTGAACTACTGAAGAAGGGTTCTGATTAGTTTTCAGTAGAACCAATCAGGGGCCATCTGGCTGATTGCCTGGGACCTGGTGCACTGGTAATCCTATCACACCTCGGGGTAGACTAACAGTTGTGATTGTCATTTAATGAAACACTTTGACTTCAAATGTCTGCTTAGCTGAAGACTACAATTCCTCCAAGTCTTCTTCTTTCCCTTAACCTTCTTCCTTTTGCTCCCCTCCTTTACTTTCCTCCCTCCTGCTCTTCTTCCTTCTTTCCTTCATTCTTTCTTTCCCTCCTTCCATCAACTCCACAGTGGCCTTTTATACTTTACAAAGTGATTTCACACTTTGCCACTGACATGGTTTAGGCCCTCACCATTGTTGGCCTGGATTGCTGCCATAGACTCATAACTGCTCTTGGGGATCTCCCCGACTGCCTCCCCCGACCCCTACAATGACGTCACCATAATACTTCATTGTCCATAATGCAGCCTGAGTGATCTTTCTAAAACATATACCTGATCATAGCAGAAGCTAAAAATACTTGCATGGCTCTTCACCACATCTGGTTTAATGCTCAGATTCCTTCATTGGCCCTTTCTGACCTCCCTGACCTTCTGTACCATGCTCTTCCTGAACACGCAGGCTCTGGCCATACAGATTCCTAGGTACACCAGCCTTCCCACATTTCCCTGCTGCTCCATGCTGCTCCATGTCCATCTCCCCTCTCTCATGTCTTACCCCTCACCTGGCCTCCTATTTTTGGTCTGGCTAATTTGCACCTCCTCTTCAAGGGTTAGCTAAAGCATTATTTACCTTTGAAATCCTCCAGGACTAACCTCCCATGACTGGCTCCCCTGTACACACACACACACACACACACACACATAGACACACACACACTGATCCAGACTGAGATTCCTCAATAGCCCTACCATGTTAACTGTACTGCTCTAATAACATTAATTATATTGTATTGAAATTGTTGCCTTACTTAAATATCATATCTTCTAGAGGCAGGATTCTGAACCCTGTCATACCAGGCATCCATTCTCTGAATCATGTTATTTTTTTTTTTAAGTAATCTCTACAGACAACATGGGGCTCAAATTCACGACTCCGAGATCAAGAGTCATGTACTCTACCTACTGAGGCAGCCAGGTGCCCCCATATTTTTAAACACATAAAACAAAATACATATGACTACAAAGAAAACTGTAATGACAGTTACCAAAATATTAAAATACATTGTAATATAATATTACATATAAATATACTCATTTATTAAAGTATCAGCTAAGAAAGTCAAGCAGCAAGCCCACCAACCATTGTAATTTAGATGTAGCTGTAAGCAAAAACAGTATTTCAGGGTATCTTCTACCACTCTGATATGATATCTATAGTTTCTACTTGTGATACAGTATTACTGTGGTTTGTTATATACATTCATAATTTTTAAAAATGCTAAATTTGGGGGTGACTGGATGACTCAATTAGTTAAGCATCTGCCTTCAGCTCAGGTGATGATATCGGGGTCCTGGGATTGAGCCCCCAGTTAGGCTTCCTCCTCAGCCAGACATCTGCTTCTCCCTCTCCCTCTTCTTCCTGTTATTTGTGCCCTCTGTCTTTCAAATAGATAAACACAATCTTTAGAAGAATAAAAATCTAAATTTTAGTTATGGGTAAGTGAAAATAAGGGTATGATTATTACTTCAAACCAAACTCACAGAAAACCTGAATTCTAGAATCTTTTGAATTTTAGACCATAAGAGCTTCAAGGCCTTCATTTTAATATACCTATGCCTCTATAGTATTGGAACATAGTAAACACTTAAAATGTTTATTGGCCAAATTAATGAAGGAAGAAATAGTTGAGTATTTCATCTAACTTAGACGTCACACCTACCCATCTCCCCTTGTGAATTAAGTTTTATTATTCTGATCACGTATTAAGAGATTGAAATTCAGAAAAGTTAAGAACATTTTTCTAGTTCACGGGGCTTTAAAATGTCTATTCTACCATAAGGTTGCCTCCCAGAATATTGTGTCCAGCTTACCAGATAATCAAGAGAAAAGGAGCAAATATGGAAAAGTGATGTTATCAGTTTCTACAAGAAGTTCTTTTATCCCTTTGGTAACCCTTGGCTTCGGTTACATTAGTGTTCCATCAGAATTGGCCAGTGTGCTATTTGGCATTCATCTGGACTTTAGGAGAACAGCTGGGAACTTGGAGAAAATGATCCTGTCATCCATGAGAGTTTGTCTCACCAAGAGGAATGCTCACATGGACTCAGAAGCACTCGGACCATGGGAGGAATAAGGATGGAAATGCCACTTCCTCAACAGCTTGCTCAGGGAGCAACGGTTGTATAGATGGAGCTTTTTGTTTCATAAGCCCCCTTTGAGGGGAAGAATAAAAGAACATGACTGAAACTAGGACAAGCCTTTTTACATCTCAGGATGTGAGTAAAGGAAGGGTTGGTGCACTCTATTCCACCCTGTGCATTGAAATGCTCAGACCATTGTGTGGCACAATGACTCCCTTTCAGGAAGGTAGCTGCTATTGTGTGTCTTTCTGTTGTTCTGTGTAGCTCTGTCCCTTTGCCTGCTTTAGTTTTTCCCAGTGCCTAGTCTACAAAGGAAGCACTCAGTAGAAGTGCCTGGGCAGACTTCTTAAGGAAAGGAGAGAGACCACCCTCTCCACTTCCTAACACACACACACACATACAGAAGGAGAAAGAAAGCCACGCAGTGTCAGCCTTGGGACTAAGCTGTGTTGATCTGATAGTACAGAGCCACTTTAAGTACTTGAAACCCTTGTTTCCCTTGGCAGTGAGAAATCAAACCAAATAGGGAACAACTTACATTGTCAAGCTCTGGGAAGTTGCTGTAAAGATAGTTAAGCTCTTGACATCTGAAATGTCTGCTGTAGGTACTTCTTGATCTTCTATTTTACACTTGTATATCTGATGAATCAAAGTGTGCATATCAGGAATCACACAATGGTTCCTGAGGGCTTCAGCAATAAGATGTGGTATGTACTATTATTTATATAAGGCAGTGAGAACCTGCATAAATAAGATACTTTAAAATGGAAACCTGAATGGTGAGGCCATAAGATTACACTTCTTAGTATCTTCCTGTGCTAATACATTAAAAAAAATACTTTAACATTTTTTTCTACTTTACTCAGATAATATTGACCACATTTGTTTGTTTTTAATTTCAATGTATCTCCTTGTAACTCATGGACCTCATTTTTGCTCAGTAATCATGGAACTATAGACTAAGATTTAGATAAATGTATGTTGTGAGGGAATACAATGGAAATTGCTTTTTCTTCTCCCAAAGAAGGAATTGTGTTGGAGAAAGAAAACATTTGAAGTCAGACAGCCCTGAGTATTGAATCATAAGGATGGGACTTAATATCTCTGTGTCCTTCAACAACTTGTTTAATTTCTTTCATCCACTTTACTCTTTCAAACAATTGTGATTGCGCAATTTTATAGATTTTTTATAGCATTGTTTTGAGGATTAAATGGGATAATGTATATAGTATGCTTAAACCTGTGTTTGACACACAATAAAATCTAATACATAGAAAATAATATGACCCCAGTCTGGTGTAGCCTTGTTTCATTGTGATTGTCCTCATATGGGGTGCACAGTGAAGATTATTTAATATCAAGTACGACTAACATTGTCTTTACATTTTATTATTTACAAAGTGTATTTAAATATATCATTACATTTATGTGTCGCAAACTTCAAGATATAGGTACACTTATCTTTCTCATTTTACCAACTGGGTGGCTGAATCTTGGATGGGTTATGACTTCTTGAAGGTCCAAGGTAATGTACAGTAGGGTAAGTATGCACATTGTCTTCAGAATTCCACTTGGTTGGTTTTCATTAACTGAAGTTTTATCTTTGATGCAATGGAGTCTCTGATAAGTAGAATTTTTTTTTTCTCTTTCTTCCGGTCACCTGTATGGTCCATTAAAGGGTAGATAGCTTTAGTGTGCAGAACAGCTATTTGGAAAGCTTATTAAAATGTAGAGCAACCACCCCCCTCATTTCCTGGACCTGAGAAATTCCAATTCAAGAGATCAGGAACGGGGCAAAGAATGTGCATTCCTAAGAAGTTCTGGGGAATGACCAAGCTGCTAGTTTAGGGACCACATTTTTAGCAGCACTGCTTTAGCTGATCTCATCAACAATGGTTGTCTTGAGATATATTTGTCACAATCCAATAATCTATTTGCAGAAGAAACTTCACAGATGCTGCATTGCATATATTTTTGACTTTTTGTATATTGTGATGCTTTGCCATCTTAAAATTTTCTGGCTGAGGAGAGACTGCCCATCCCCTCACGGCTAGCCAATTCTTAGAGGTAGCAAAGGACTCAGCTGGCAGCATGCCTTTAATATGCAAACTAAAAAGTCCCAACACAGAAACTTCTCTATCTGGCCAGTTCACTCCAGGAGCAATATCCTGCTGAATCATCCCAGGGTCAGATGCCAGAACCACCTCCTTAAGCCCACTGAAGTCACTCCAACTCGCCAATCTTAAACCATTACTCTGCCCTGTTTTGTTTTCTCTTTGGAAATGTCAATAAAGTTTTTGGCCTAAACTTTGCCTTTGATGCTGTCTTCCACAACCTGACCAAAACCTAGCACTTCCCCTGTGTGACCTTGTGTGTCATGTGAGATACCCTTGCTAGGACCTGTGACTATAATCAACTTGTTTTCTTTTGTCTCCTCTGTGGCGGCCCCTAACAGACCATGACCTAAAAGCACACAGGAACACATGCTTCCTTCAGACAAAAAGGAAGGGGCACCTCTCCTCTCCAAATGTGTTGTCCCGAGTCAGGAATTTTTGGCAATCATTCCATCTCACTCCTAGTCAGGAACAGGCAGAATAATGGTATTAGGGACACTGGTGATCAAGGCACTCCTGCAAATTTCAGGCACAGTTTTGGCACACAGCGCTTTTCATTGTCTTCTGAGAGCAATTTCAACCTCCCGCTGCCTAGCCCATGACTCTCCCTTGTTAAACCTCTGTGAGTAGCCCTGCTGCAACCATGAATCATACACTGAGGGCTTCACACAGCCTGGGTTTATGGAGCTGCATTACAGGAGACTATATCTCAGATGGCCCCAGTGCAGCCAAAACAATCTGTCACTTTTAATTCTTCCTGTCACCTCATTAAGTATATGGGAATGTTGACAATAAAACACATTTCCACACAAACACGCAAGGCTCACACCACCCCAAAATGTAACATTTCCTCCTCTTGTATTCAGATGTGGTTGTAAATATCCAGTCATTGAAAGATTCACTGAGCAAACATATGTGCTGGTCTACTGTATATAACTGACAGAGGCAAAGAACAGTCTCCATGGACACATAAAGCAATTAAAAATAACTGTGCTTCAAAGCAGACTACTATAATACAAAGGTCAGGACCATAAATATGAACAGGATGGGAGTAATGTCTCTATCTAAATATACCCCCAAACATACAACTACAACAGGTCAGATCTCAAAAGTTAATGTTAAAAAAAAAAAAAAATCTTTGAAATTATGCCATATTCTTCCCATGCCTTTTCCTTCTTGTGATCTTTTCATTAAAGGTTAATATATGTGAATCCAGTGGAAGAATTTTATCAAGGCCAAATATGTGTCATCAGCCACTATTTTATTCAATGCGAAACATTTAGCCTTGGACATATGATACAATGAAGGAGCTCTAGCAAGTATTCTCTGAAAGGAAAATGTCTGTTTCTTCTCCTCTGCACCCCCCTCCAGCCTTGCTTACTAGGTTGCTTGTTTTTATATTAACTGCACGGAAGTCTGAATTCCTCTCAAAGCTGTAGAGAAATGTTCTGAGGGCTGGGATAATTTTTGCAGTAACACACTGAGTGTGATAATAAGGTTTATGCATGGTTGTAAAAAATGTGCTGACAGATGGAAAAGGAGCCACCTCGGTCTGCACAGCATTCATTTTTATATATATTAAAAAAAAATCATACTACACCTGACTCTGATTCAAACAGCAGTTCTTCCTCCCGCTGTCTTCTAGGAACAGAAATATTTTAGAGTATATAGAAAAATTCCAACCCCCAGTGGACTGATACGCTAAAATTTTAAGTTCTGTGCAGAGTATCATAGGCTCCTGTATTACCATTCAAGGTGTCATGTGCAATGAAAAACTTATTCCCTCCAAACATGAATCTCTATGTAGTAAGTGCCTCAGATCGTGAGCAAGTAAATGCAGCAAGGAAAAAAGATGTGAGCAGAGTGGCTCCCACAATGGAGAGGCACTGCCCATCTCTTCCTTAAAAAGCAAAATGCCAGCTAATTTGCCAAAGATTCATTTTCATCCAAGGAAATTCAAATACGAGTGCAGATTGAATGAGAGCACTGAGGTCATCTCTACTTCTTTGTGATGTGATATTTGAGAGCACATCGGTTAGAGGAAAAGAGCACTGTGAGGTAAATTCCTTACTCTTAACAACATGAAGCAACAATGATCAACCCATCTAGCACTACTGACTCGATTTTCTAAGCCATGGTACCGTCTTTTTGGGGGGGCAACCAGCTCGTGACATCTTCTCTCTCGCAGACCTATTACCATACTCTTAGAAAAGCCCATCCTATGCTAAAGCAAATGGATGAATAAATGAATGAATGGATGAATGGATGAATAAATGAAACAGAAAAACAAACAAACAAGCAAAAACTCATGTTCACCCTCAACCTTTTTTTGATGAAATGCATCTGTATTAATTTGCTAAGCTTGTGGTTACCAAGCACCATGAATTGAGTGGATTAAACAACAGAAATGTCATAGTTCTGGAGGTCTGAAGTCCAAAATCAAGGTGTTGGCAGAGTTGGTTCCTTCTGAGGGCCATGAGAAAGGATGTGTTCTGGGCCACTCTCATTGGCTTCCTTAAATCTTTTCACATTGTCTTCCCTCTACTTGTGTCTCCATGTCCAAATTTCCCCTTTTCCATAATGATGTCAATCACCTTGGGTTAGAGCCTGTCCTGATAGCCTCATTGAATCTAGAGACCCTATATCCAAATAAACTTACATTCTGAGGTACTGGGAGGTTAGAACTTCAATAAATGAATTTTGAGTAGACACAATTCAATCTATAACAGCATCTTCTACTGAAACAACAACAACACAGAGCTTCCATTTATCCACTGGTCTTATCTCTTCCTCTGCTGGAAAGTGAAGTCCCCCACATTCCTGCCATCCTCAGAGCACAACTTCCAGGGAGAAGAGCAATTTTTTCCCCAATGTTGCTAAAGATGCTCCTAAGTTATTACACTTATTAACTTTTGCTTCTTACAAATCCATAACAACAAGCTATGCAACTGCTACTTCTCTCCAATATTATTTTCAATCAACTTCACAATTAGTCCCAACATTCAACCACTATTTTGGCAGCTGGTTCACAGATACTGTTCTCACATTGGATTCTGGCATGGACATACAATACTTCTGTATCCACGGCAGTGAATCACCCACAACCCACCCCATCTGCTCTTGATCTCTTCAACTCAGGTGACCTTCAGCTGCAGTCCACTTATACTGCCTGATCATTTACATACTCTATCTAGCCTCTTCCTTACATACATGTGTTAGCTCTGGAAATTTAAATTCAAATACTCCTTCCTTTGACTGCTATCTGTTCATGCCAATTTTCTCATTTCTCTACTTCATTTATAGCATTGGTTACATGGAAAATTAGTGTTTCAGTATGTTAATAAGATCACACAGAGGCTGATAAAATGGTATGTGGTCAAATAAATTTAGGAGAACGAAGTTAATAAAAGTTGAAACATTGTGCTGTTTTTCCTCACAGCAGCTGTCCCTTTCCCCACAATCATGCAGAGCTAGTACCCTTGCCTGGAATCGGACTGCAACCTCAGCCATGTCTGCCTCCTGCCACTGTCTCTGGACCATGGACCCCTGCAAAGTGAGCAAGCTCCGGACCTTCATGAAAATGTGTAAGCAGGATCCGAGCATTCTGCACACCAAGGAAATGCACTTCCTGTGAGACTGGGTGGAGAGCATGAAGGGTACAATACCACCAGCCACTCATAAAACTAAATCAGAAGATAGTATCAAGGAATAAAAAACAGGTAGTAAGAAGGCGGAGGAAAATATAAAAACAGATGAACTATCAAGTCAGGAAAGTGATCTAGAAATTGACAATGAAGGCATGAATGAACCAGATACTTACTCTGTCAAGAAATAGGAGATGAAAATGTAGAGATAACCAAGGAAATGATGGATCAGGCAAATGATAAAAAGGCTGCTGCCATTGATGCCCTAAATGATGGTGTACTACAGAAAGCCATTGACTTGTTCACAGATGTCATCAAACTGAATCCTTGCTTGGCCATTCTGTACACCAAGAGAGCCAGTGTCTTCGTCAAACTACAGAAGCAAATGCTGCCATTCGAGACGGTGAAAGAGCTATTGAAGTAAATCCCTGTTCAGCTTAGCCTTTTAAGTGGCAAGGGAAAGCATACAGACTTCTGGACCACTGGGAAGAAGCAGCACATGATCTTGCCCTTGCTTGTAAACTGGATTATGAAGAAGATGGTAGTGCGATGCTGAAAGGAGTTCAACCAAAGTCCCAGAAAATCGCTGAACATCAGAGAAAGTATGAGCAAAAACATGAAGAGCAAGAGATCAAAGAAAGAATAGAAAGGGTTAAGAAGGCTCCGGAAGAACAAGACAGATCCCAGAGGGATGAAGAAGCCAGGCAACAATCAGGAGCTCAGTATGGGTCTTTCCCAGGTAGTTATCCTGGGGGAATACCTAGTAATTTTCTGGAGGAATGGCTGGAATGGCAGGGGGGGTGCCTGGAATGGTAGGAATGCTTGCACTCAATGAAATTCTTAGTGATCAAGAGGTTCTAGCAACCATACAGTATCCAGAAGTTATGGTGACCTTCCAGCATGTGGCCCAGAACCCAGCAAATATGTCAAAATATCAGAGCAATGCAAAGGTTATGAATCTCATCAGTAATTGTCAGCCAAATTTGCAGGTCAAACATAATGCCCTTCTAACAAACAAACCCTCGCTGAAGGAAAAGCAACTTTGATCACCTAATGGAGGTCACAATAATATAAATGAGTGTACCTCTGACCTTCTCATGAAGAAAGCTGTGAAGAGACTCCCTGCCCCTCTGCCCCCCATGCTACTGATACATTCTACAATGGTTTGCCTTTAGGGTATTCATTCAGATAATGTTTTCCTACTATGAACTACAAACTTTAAACAATTTTTAAACCTTAAAAATATTTAAAAACGTATTAAAAGGGTGTGTTAATCCTTACATTTTTCTTTACTAATCATTTCAATTTTTTTTTTTTGCTTTGGATTAATTGGGCAAGGAAGATACTTCAGTGTGGAAGATTTTTGCTCAGTTTAAGTGAAATAAAGGTTTATTAGTGAGAGGCAAATATAACACTTAAATATATGAAGTTTGAATTGGAGATAGGGTTTCTTGGGAATTTTGACTTGTTTTTTTAAATGTTTTATTTTTTAAACACAATTTATTTGGATAAAAACATTGGGACCATGAGTATTGCAGTAAGACCCAGGTAGGGGCCAGAAGTGCTTGGTGGGGCAGCAGCAAACATTCCTTTTATATACTGTGCACCCTTGTGCAGATGCATTTAAATCTTATGCCATGGTGAAGGGATGATTTTTATAATGCTGCAGTATAATTGGATTACTTAGCTGTGTTCTTGTCTGATATAAAAAATAAATCTTTTGGATTATTTCCACACACAAAAAAGTTGAAACATTTTTTTACCCAAGGTATGTAATACACTAAAATTTGTTCTGAATAACCAAGATTTTGTGACTGCTTTAACCAAAGTAATGTCAGCAATTTAAGAAAGAAAGAAAAAAAGAAAGAAAGAGAGAGAGAAACCTAGTGAACCACAGAACACCAATCTGGGAATTAGCAGATTACAATTGTTCTTTAATCCATAAACCCTATTCTCTCCCCCGCCGACCCCCATTCTAGTTATCCACCACTTCCTTGGGACTTTTGACTAGATCACTTAGGCCATTCTTTTGCTAGGTAGTTCTTCTACTCAGTCTTTTTTCTACATCCATCCAGTAAACTCTCTGTCCTTTCTAGTCCTGCATATGAGCTCACGTTCTGCAACTTTCAGTAGGCCTTTGGAACTGCAAGCAAAAATACCCATGCTAAATCCTTTTTCAATTTAACCAGCATATAATAAACTATCACTATTTTTTATGTCACCCATTCACCCACTTCACTCCATCTCTTTTCTCTCTTTTTTTCTTGCGTCTTCAACTCTTCTCTACGGGTTCTTTCTCCTACAGTAGTAAATCTATTTAAAGGAGTTTCGTTACAATTTTCTTTTCTTTTTTTCACAACTTCCTTCTTGAAGTTTTGGCCTTATCATCCTTTTAAAATTAAATTCCATGAGCATGGAGTATCTTTCCACTTAAACCTGGGCCTTTTCAATTTCATTTATCAATATCTTATAGTTTCAGTGTACAGGTCTTTCACCTTTTTGGTTAAATTTATTCCAAGGTATTTTATTCTTTTTGATGCGGTTGTAAATGGGATTGTTTTCTTAATTTCTCTTTCCAGTAGTTCATTATTAGTGTATAGAAATGCAACAGATTTCTGTACAGTGATTTTGCATCTTGCAATTTTGTTAAATTCATTGGTTAGTTTGACAGGTTTTTTGTTTGTTCATTTTTGTTTGCTTGTTTGTTTTTTGTGGGAAAGTAATTCTTGATAAAGATAATGCAGATACTTAAAAAATGTCCAAAAAATTATGATATAAAAACTAGATTACAAGATAGAAGTAGAAATTAATAAAAGATGGTAAATGTATTTGAATTATCAAGGGAGAATGATTAGATATATACCATTTAAAAATAGACATTTTATTTTAGAATAGTTTGTATTTATTGAAAAAAATATAAAGATAGTAATAGGCGGAGGAGTCAAGATGGCGGAGAAGTAGCAGGCTGAGACTACTTCAGGTAGCGGGAGATCAGCTAGATAGCTTATCTAAAGATTGCAAACACCTACAAATCCAACGGGAGATCGAAGAGAAGAAGAACAGCAACTCTAGAAACAGAAAATCACCCACTTTCTGAAAGGTAGGACTGGCGGAGAAGTGAATCCAAAGCGACGGGAAGATAGACCGCGGGGGGAGGGGCCGGCTCCCGGCCA